>NC_056525.1:64414585-64435584 GCF_019175285.1 Sceloporus undulatus | reverse complement strand
ATAATAATAATAATAATAATAATAATAATAATAATAATAATAATAATAATTTGTTTTATTTATATACCACTATTCCAAAGATCATAGCGGTGAACAGCAAGTAAGCTAATTAGCAAGTATGAACAACATTACTTTTCCTGAATGGTTTCCAAGTAAGAACATAATGTTTACATATCACCAGGAGACCTGGTGGTGTGGTGGTTAAATGCCTGTACTGCAGCCACAAGTTTGTGAGTTCCATCCCAGGGGCTCTAAGGTCCACTCAGCCTTGCGTCTTTCTGTTGGTCACTAAAACGAGTACCCAGGCTTACGCGGAAGCCACATGACAGTATAAACAATGGTGTGTGCCACACCACCACCGCGTGCACATGTCCAATTGTTTCCTATGGGGCATGAGCATACGTGGATTTTCCCTTACACGGGGTGGGGGGTGGGGGTTCAGAACAGATCCCCCATGTAAGGGGAGGGCTCACTGTACTAATAAAAAACAGTTTGCTGCATTGTGTTACACTGGACCTCCGTTTCTTCAGAGAAAATTAATTGTATTAAAACAAAGCCCTGTGGCCAGGAGTGAGATTTTCATTTTCATGTTAACTTCTTAGAAAACTTTTCACACACTTGTGAATGAGGACAGAACAGGGGAGAAGCAATAACTTGACTTCAAAGCCTCTGGTTGTGTTGCCATCTTTGAAAAATTGTTTCGGTTCATTTTTAGTTGAACCTAATATCCATTTGTGATTCTGCCTTATCCTACCAGATGTGATGGTTAATGAGCTCACATAATCACATTACATTACAGATGGTAAAAGTGGACCAGCATTCAAGTGTGCACATCTGTCCTCCAAATGACCTACTAACTGCACTTAGGGGTTTTTATATAGTCTTGGTATTACCCTGGACTGACAAAATCAGTTTATTTTATCAAACTAAGATGGCAGTATAGTCTTTAATTCATTCTCTATTGCACAGCCTTTATGTTAGCTGTATTTATTTAGTGATAACATTTTTACCATGGACACAAGTCTTGAATCTTTATTGGCCAAAGAAAGTTATTCTTATAAATGGGGAATCTATCTGAGAGATTGTGTTTAAGGCTAGGATGGAGCAGGGACGTAGCCAGGGGGGGGGATCTTGGGGTCCGGACCCACTCTTCCATTAGAAAAATGAATGGTGTGTGCTGCTGCGCCGCTGCACCCAAGCCCCGTTATAATGGTGGCACTTAGTCTGGACACCCCCCCCCCCCTTCCTAAAATCCTACGTCCCTGGATGGAGAATGTGTGGCCCAGCTCTCAAGATTCTTCAACACCCCTTAAAATGTTCTAAAAATTTACTTTTTGTTCACCCAAAATGTCTCCATTTGGGGGAAGGTGGCTAATTTGGCCACATTTTGGGGGCAGGGCTGTTTTAGGCATTATGAGAGAGGGCTTTTTAAAAAAACATGTTGCTAACCACAAGTTGACATTCAAATGGCTTGTGTTTTTAAAAGGTCTCCCTAGGCCAGGGAGGAAAATGTGGCAAAATTGCTAGCCCACCCTAGATGGTGGGCCATTTGGGGCTAAGAAAAATTTTGATAAATGAAGAAAATATGTGGGTGGATGGATGTTGTGGTTTTCCAAGTTTTTGTGGAAGATAAGTATAAGCCTCAGACATCTGGCAGTTGCTCAATGCAGGTATAAGGCTTTGTACTATTTCTGTATGATAAGACCATCTTCATGCATATAAAAAAAATAAAAGCTCGTGTCTTTTGCAAAAAAAAAAGGCTATTAGAAACAGTTAATTGTTATAAAGAAATTATCAGAATTAATCTATCAAAAGTTCTCAGTCAGTGGCTAGAGAGACTGTTCCTTTTTCTATAGTTAAGCATATTCCTGTAGTCACTTTAGGCTCCTATGAGGACTGGTAGATAATAGGATGTGATATATATATATATATATATATATATATATATATATATATATATATCTCCCGCCTCTTCTGCTTTGAGGATCGAGGCGAGTAACAGCAAAGTTAATGCAATATACAGCAATAAAAACAACAAGCCCCACAAGACTCCAACCCAACCCTCCCTCCCAACTACAAAATTAAACAGTAAAAGATGTTTAAAAAGTACATAATACATCAAAATTTAAAAAAAAACCACAACTAAGAAAAATAATAAAAGGAAGGGGATTCAATTGGTTCTGGACATTATCAATCGGGGAAGGCCTGCCGGAAGAGAAAGGTTTTTGTCGCCTTTTTAAAAGGCTCGAGTGAGGATAATTGGCGAATCTCTTCTGGCAGGTCATTCCAAGGTGGCAGAGAAGGACCTTCAGGAAGTCACCGCCAGTCTAGTCTTTCTAGATTGTAAAAGGTTTTTCCTAGAGGATTGGAGTGTACGGGAAGGATTATATGAGGGGAGGCGTTCCTTCAAGTAGACTGGACCCAGGGCCATGTAGGGCTTTATAGGTGATAACCAACACCTTGTACTGTGCCCGGAAGCTAATAGGCAGCCAATGTAGTGATTTTAAAATAGGTGTAATATGGTCGCACTTGGATTTTCTGGTGACCAGTCTGGCTGCCATGTCTTGTATCAATTGGAGCTTCTGGATGTGGCACAAAGGTTGCCCCATGTAGAGCGCATTGCAGAAATCAAGATGAGAGGTTACTAGAGCATGTACAACCGTTTCTAGGTCTCGCTGTTCCAGGCAGGGGTGCAACTGGTGTATCAGCCAAATTTGATAACAGATACTCCTGGCTGTCGCATCAATTTGAGAAGACAGTTGAAGCGATGAATCCAGGAGCACCCCCAACCTGCGGACACAGTCTTTCAGGGGAAGTGTGACCCCATCTAGAACTGGCAAACTTATCGCCATATCTGGATTGGAGTTACCTATCACGAGTACCTCCGTTTTATTTGGATTCAGCTTAAGTCTATTTTCCCTCATCCAATCCATTACCGACTTCAGGCAGTCATTCAGGGGGGAGATGCCATCCTTGGTCACTGAAACAGTCCGAGACATAGAGAAATAAATTTGGGTGTCATCAGCTTACTGATAACACCCCGCCCCTTGTCTCTGGATGATCTCACCCAGCGGTTTCATGTAAATGGTAAACAGCATGGGGGAATGGCGCCCTGAGGGACGCCAGATATCAGCTCTCTCATAGAGGAGCAGCTGTCCCCCAGCCTCACCATCTGGAATCTGCCCGAGAGGTAGGAACGTAACCACTGCAAAGCAGAGCCAGCGATTCCCAACTCTCTCAGGCGTTCCAGAAAGATACCATGGTCTATGGTATCGAAGGCCACTGAGATGTCCAAGAGCACCAACAGGGCCACACTTCCCCTGTCAAAGCACAGACGGAGATCATTGACCAAGGTGACCAGGGCAGTCTCCACTCCGTATCCAGACCTGAAGCCAGTTTGAAATGGATCGAGATAATCGGTGTCATCCAAGACTGCTTGGAGCTGGTTTGCAATTATATATATAATTCTGAATTCCCCATGAAAAGTGTGTGGGGGGAAAGCAACTGAAACTGTCAGAAAAAAATTGTGTAGTGCCCTGGGCTCCTCTATCGTCATTTTTTTTAATTGGATGAATGAACTAAAAATTGGAGGGTATTACAGAACAGGATGTTCACAAAAAAAGTTGAAATCCTGAGATTAATTTGACTAAATAGTGTCAACTCAGATTTGCCTCCAGTGATCTTCATTAGACTTGTGTGTTCTTTTTTCTCTTCCTTACATACATGGGTTGGAGCCATAGTAACCTTGGATGCATTAGTAATGTGTGCTGAATGGACAATTTAATTAATGCTTGTCCTATCTTGTTTCAATTAAATGTTTAGATTCTTTGGTGAAAGTAATAATTAGAGACTATTGGCCTTCTACCGAAAGAAAGCAAGTAAGCAATGATTTCTCTTATATAGAGAAGTCTAGATTAATTTATGTTTGCATTCCTCGTCCTTCTCTATTATGGGTGTATCATATCTGGCACACAACCATATCCTTTACATTTAAAATAGGGCCTAATTTGATATTTAAGCCTCCCCCTTCCCATTTTCTATAATGAAGATCGCATACCCCCTGAAGCTGCTCTTTCCTTGTTATGAAAAATGTGTGTGTGTGCCTGTGTGTTATTCCTAATGAGTAAAACAATAACTGGGGAAATTTTAATCAAAAGAGGTATGGAAGAACTCTGATCAGCTCATGTACTTTCATCTCTACTGCTCCCACCACCCTGGCCGCTATTTGCAAACATGTAATTTCCAAACATTTGTAAAGCTCTTTTCTCTCTAAGGTTAAGTTTTCTTCCTCTTGAGTATTACAGGTCCACAATGCATGGCAAAAGCTACTGGCTAAGTTGTAGCCAAACAATATATTGTACGTCAGCAAGGTAATCTGCAGCCTGACTTTTTCAGGTAGTGTTGTTGTTGTTGTTGTTATCTCAAATAGCACCCTTCCAGTCCCACACTACGAGATAGGTTGTTCTTGAGACTCAGAGCCGGTACAGACGGTTCTAAAGGGGCAGTTTGACACTGCCCTTTGATCACCAGATCAGGGCCACAGCAACCACACACCACAGACTCAATCCGACATTCTTCCGGCCCAAAAATGAGCAGCAAAATGCTGCACCTTTTGGGGCCAGAAAAAGACTGGCTTTTCCACCACAGTGCCAGCTTTTCAGTGCCCCTGTGGTGTGCAGCATATAAACGCCGCACCACTGAAGCATCACAAAACTGCCCACCATCTGGCCAGGCGGGCAACATAATGCCAGCGTTGAGGCATGCGTCATCTAAATGCCATGCCCCCACGTTGCCCCCAAGCCAATCTGTTTTGCCCCATTGCTGTATTTCAAAAACAATTTGAAATGAGGGTATGATAATTCAAAACAGACATAATGGTCACATCCTTGGGCATGCCTATGTAAGTGTTTGGATCACAGCCCATACAAGTGTTTTTACAGTGGTACCCCGGGATACGAATTACCCAGCTTACGAATTTTTCGGGATACGAAAAAATCCCATAGGGATTTATTGTTTCGGCTTACGAAGGTTTTTTCGGGTTACGAAAAAACCTCGGCGCTATTTTCAGCGGAGCCGCGGCTTTTTTTCCATTAGCGCCTATGGCAATTCGGCTTACGAAGGTTTTTCGGGTTACGAAATTAGCCGCGGAACGAATTAATTTCGTAACCCGAGGTACCACTGTACTTGAATTGTTTGAGTGAATGAAAGATCCTACAAAGGCAGTTTAAAATGGTACAACAGTAGTCTAAATTGAATGCTGCTGTAGACATGTCTCTGCATGCAGCTTTTATGTATTTCTTATAATGCCTTTCTTAGTTTTTCACTGTTCTTATTTCAGGAATAGAAAAATGCACCTTCTCAAACAGAATGCAGCCTGTTGAAACCCATAGCCAAATGTGGCCTTTCTTAAACAGAGCAAATTGTGCATTGTCTACAGATTTCAGACTTTTTAACAAAGTCAGATCTTAATATGTAATATTTATTTTTGCCCTCACTTAAAGTAAATCATGATGCACATCATCAAAGTCTAGACAATGGTTTCTGGGGGATACTTTCATAAAAAGCAATTCATTATTGTTGTCTGTGAATATAAGAAGCATGTTCTCTATCGCAAAGTCAATTTTCCCCTGTCTGCTAATAGGTAACTTTGCATTTCTGAACTCACATTGGGGTGGAATTAAAAGATTATATACATGAACATGCTATTAAAAATAACAAAAACTTTGGAGAGTGTCAAACAACCCCACAGTAAATCATAAATCTGTACTGCAGTTACTCCATTTTTGCTCAAGACCTCATAAATGTTCTATATGGAGAGAAAAAACTTGTCACATTTTTTTTCTCTTTCTTGATTCTTGTTAGCCCTGGAGCTGCAAATACAGTTTCATCATTGTATTTAGTGGTATTCATCAATACAACTGGCATTTATGGAAAGCATGGAAACTGTATAAACAAATAAAAGAATTCCATCAGTTGGATACAAGAAATGTCTTGTAGTCTAATCATGATTTTTAGTTTGTTTAGTATGCTGTTATGTCTATTTTGGGAAGAGGGCAATTGAAGCACCCATGATTAAAATGCCCTATTGATAGTTTGGATTGGTGCAAGTCAGAAGGAATATAGTAGGATGTTTAGTAGAGACATCAGTAGAATAAAGCTTCAGTAGTATTAAGAAAGTCAAGTCAAAGTACAGTAAGTAAGTTCACTCGAGCCAATTGCAGAGACAAGGAAAATATTATCTCATCTGGTGCATCAAAAAGACCAGCCAGAACTCACACAGCAGTATTCTCCTTTGTGGCATAAAAGAGAAAGGACTATAGGAAAGTCATTATGAGGGTCTGGAGATCATAGGAGAGTCACTTTGTCAGGCCTGGAGAGTACAGAAGACAGTGTCAAAATCTCCCCATGACTGGAGTTCCTTGTAATTAATTTTATTGGGCAAGCACTGAAATTGGAATTTAAGTTAAGAGACACCAAGTACTAAAACCTTTATGAAAGCTAAATGCTCAGGTGGATTTTATGGAGAAGGCTTGGCATTGGCAGTGTCTGCTCTGCTTATGTTGTAAAAAAAAAAGGGAAAAGAAAAATATCATGTTTGGGGCTGTATTTCCACAATCATTAATGAATGTGTCAGTTTCTGGGGCAATAGTTAAGGCAGCCATAATACAAAGCAGCACGTTTTTTTTTTTAAAACAATTCCCAAAAGAATCTTGGAATACCCCTGTGGTTTTGATCAGAAGTTTTGTATCAAACTCAGTTTGTTCACCACTATTGACTATTGTTAATTAGATACATGGCACCCTGGTGGCACAGTGGTTAAATGCCTGTACTGCAGCCACTCATAAACCACAAAGTTGTGAGTTTAATACCAGCCAGAGACTCTGGGTCGACTCAGTCTGGCATCCTTTTATAGGTCCCTAAATGAGTACCCAGCTTGTTGTGGGCAATTATCTTACACTTTGTAAACTGCTTAGTACATTGGTATAGAAATGTACTTGCTATGCTATTGCTAGATATTAGGTTACATTTTCAGGTCGCAACAGACACGACTAGTGACACATGCCAAATGGCTTTCCACTCTTGAATCTGCCCTCAAATTCTACAATGGTTAGAGGTGCGTTTTAAAAAATACAACCTGGAACAGATTTCTGGTTGTAGTATCATACCTCATGTAGAGGCAAGTACAGGTTGAGTATCTCTTATCCGAAAACTGAAATCCAAAGTGCTCCAAAATTTCTTTCATGGGTGTCTGAGATGGTGGCACTTTTGCTTTCTGATGGCTCAGTGTACACAAACTTTGTTTCATGCACAGAATTATTTTAAAATACTGTATAAAATTGCCTTCAGACTGTGTGTCTAAGGTATAAGACCATCTTAACTCACAACAAATGAAATATTAATTAATTTCATGTTAAGACTCAGGTCCCATCTCTAATATAGCTTGTTATGTATATGCAAGTATTCAAAAAAAAATATTGAAATCCAAACACTTCTGGTTCCAAGTATTTGGATAAGGAATACTGAACCTGTACTATACAGAACAGCTGACACATGTGTTAGTTGATAGAGCACTAATCCCATAATTAGAACTGTAAAACTTTTTCAAATATAAATACACCTACTGTAGCAGAAATATGTTCCGCATCAAATTCATCCTAATCCCCTACTAGCCACTTACTGCACTGCAGCAAGGAAGAAGAGTTGCTGCTATTGCAGTGAATATATAACCTTCTTAAAATACTCTCTAAAGTTGCCTTCATTCTAGTGCTGGCCTTTGTGTAATTTGCATGATGCTATTTTATAGCCATCTTCCTTGAAAGCAATGTGTGATTTTATACATGCAGCATTATGTATTTAAACTAAATTGAGCAGCTAGGAAGAAAAGCATTCTAGATAAGACCATGGTATAAAAAATATCTCTAAAGATACGTCACTAAGATGTCTTGAGTGCCAGGTGTTCTGACAGATTGTTGCATTTGTAATCTTGGTGTTTCAGTTTGGAATTGCTTAGCAGGGTAGAGTTATTAGCTCAGCAGTGCATTTGACTTCAGGGAAAATTAAGAAGCTAAGCTGCTGAGTAACAATGAAGCATGTTCCTTCCTCATTCAGAAGTTTTGTTTTTATAGTATGTTAACTCTGATGGACCTTACCTCTCAACTGATTCTGCATTAGGGAAGTGTGTTGAGGAAATGTTCAGTGACTGGGTCAGCAAAGTTAAAGATCTAAACTCTTTGAGGCAAGATGGGCTTTCTTTTATTTAGAAAATACTCACTATGTGCAGCACTGCTGGGTCTAGGAGCTAATTTCCCAATACTGACTAGTCAGGGGCCACACAGCCTGTAATGAAGCAAGGAAACACCAGACATAATATCAGAGGTGGCATGTGGCACTAAGACTACACTATGCCCATTCCTACTCTATGTACTACAAGTTTGTGCACTCTGCCTTGATTCTTCATCGCCAGGGATGGGCAAGTAAAAGTGCATACCCTCTGTGGATTGCACACATACATTTGGGGCAAAAATTACCTCTGTTTTCATTTTTCCAGCTGGAACAAATTCATTTTTCCCTGGGTTTTTGTTTGTTTTGGGGGGGGGGGGGGTCTTTGGCCCACAGAGATTCCAGCCACAGATGCAGGTGGAATGTCAGGAATAAACTTTTCTAGAACATAGCCATAGAGCCCCCTCAAACCCACAAAAACTATGGATGCCAGCCATGAAAGCCTTTGACTTCTCATTGTTCTCTGACTAAAAAGGGGGTGGGGTAGCCTCACCCAGGACAGAACCAAGCTGGATCGCAGGGGAAATTAATTTATCAGTTGCTAATGGGGTTTAAATTTTATTGCCTGGATTTTATGACTCTTTGTGCCTCAGACGAGACCTCACATGGTCAAAGAAAGGATTGGCCTCTGCCTGCATGGTATCCTCCAGACCATCTTAACAACAAAAATAACATCTTGACAAAATTGTGGCCTATAAATCTAACCTCATCATTATTTATCTTTTCCTGTATGATTTTAAACACCTTTGCCTGATTAAGAGGCAGAGGAGCTTCAAAAACTTGCATGAATTTTGAGAACTGTAGTTTGGTAGACATTAAGCCTTCTCTGTCAGAGATCCCTGGTGCCAGAACAAACTACCATTCCCATAATTTCATAGCATTGAACTACAGCAGTTAAAGTGGTGGATTATTTCTGCAGTGTGGATGAAGCCTAGAATTCCTATATTTTGGCCTGAATCTCTAGTTTTTTTATGTGTAGGTTAGAAATTGAAACAACTTTCTGGTGCTGTTTTAGGTTTAAGCATTCTTTAGTAGTCGTTCTGCATCTAGTATAGTCTCAGAAGTGACCTTGTATTTGCATTGGAGGACATAAGGGCTTTTTATTTACCAAACTGAAGGTGAAGGTTTCTTTCTGAATGTTTCAGAAAAAGAATGGGGCCTGGGAGGAAACTGGCGAGATCAGAGATAATGGGCATAAGGCAATTGATGGCTGAGCTTCTAGTCCACATTCCCTATCAGCACTCCAAATATATATTTACCATATATACTTGTGTATAACCTGACCCCATGTATAAATCAGTGATAGGTTTGGGGCCAAAATTATGGATTTTGATATGCCCTGTGGATAAGTCAAGGGTAAAACTTAGGGGCACATAACGAAATATTTGCAAAAGGAAATGATGCCAAAGAACTTAGAAAATTCCAGCAGTCATAACTACTTGTGCTCACTCGAAAGACTAGATGGGTGAGCAGAGAGCTACAGTAAATCGGGGCTATGTGATGTGGGAGGAATGCTACCAGATGCAAGCAGGGCTAAGTAAATGTGCATATGTCATAAAAGATATAAAGGCAAGAGCTTAATTTGTCCCAGGAAAACCTAAAAGAAGCACTAACCTCTGCTTTCTCGGTACTCTGAGAAAGAGTCCCAAAAAGCCACTTCCACTGCTGCTCTTTTCCCACCCAGGCATTCAAAAAGTCCAGAAGCAGTGCTACGTCAGAGACAGTAGATTTGTACTTGTTCTAGGTTCTGCCAGGACAGACTAAGCTCTCACCTTTTTCTGCTCTATTTAGAGAAGGGTATGGTTCCTTTTTTTGATAAGAAATAAGGTACAGTATTTACATTGACCTATGGATAAGTTGACCCAGGTTTTTTCGGTCAATTTTTGACTAAAATTTCTAGACATATACATGGGTTTATACAGCAATGTAGAGATGCCTGCAGTAAGTTGATTTTAGTTGCATTTGTGGATTTGAACTGTGAGATACTAATAGCCAGGCAAGTTCTGAAGAATTTTATCTGAATTATAGTGTGTTCCAACACTGTGTTCCAATGTTACAGTGATATGTAGGAATACAGATCTCCCTTGGATTGTTTCGCAGTGGTATCTCTTCAAAACCTTTTAAATTACTATAATGCACACTTAGAAAAGCCCCTTAACCCTTTCCACTGCTTTGATTCACATGATTACATTAAGAGATTTCCTGCCAGGTTTTGTGTCCAATCCATCATGTTTTCAAAAGCTTGTAAAGAAGGACCACCTAATGAAGACTTCCCTCTGTTTTAAAATGTGCATCTCCTCTCAGGAGCAATTAAGCAAGCACTTCTTTTCTCTCCCCTGTGCATTTTCTACCTATGTGCTTAGTTCTGCCTGCTCATCAGCAAACCCAAAATAGTCTTTGCCATTTAGTCACACAGAACCAATTGGATTCTAGAATTCTCATAGGAAGCCTTAGCGATGTCCAAACCGTAGGCTTAAAAGAGGAAGCAGGGGGTCCATATTAGTAGATGTTGAAGATTTATCTTTTCAGGCACAGTTTAGCAGAGTTAAATGTATAGGCCTGTAATGATGTGCTGAATATTATGTGGTGCATGTTAAGAACCTTTTAGAAGGGTGATATTAACAAAATGAATGATGGATGTACGGACTATACTGAGGACAGTGAAGCAAATGGTTGTTCAAGTGGAGCTCCTTGAAGCTCTTATTGCTAGGGAGATCACTATTTTTTTTATCTAAAGGCTTGCACAACATAGGTCTGGGCTAATTATTATGCTTCTTCCTTGAACCCAATCCTATGATGAGAAAGTAAGGCTTGCTGGATTTAGTAGGACCTTGTTGTTACTGCTGTTAACTACCTTCAAGTCGACCTCAACTCATGGCGACCCAGTGAATGAGACATCTCCAGGACACCCTATTTTCAATAGCTCTGCTCATATCCTGAAGACTTAGGACTATCCTTGAATTCTATCCATCTGATATGTGGACTTCTTACTGCATTCCACCTTTCCTAGTATTATTGTCTTTTCTAATGATTCATGCCTTCTCATGATGTGGCTGAAATATGTTTAGTCATCTTGGCTTCTAGGGAGAGTTCAGGCTTGATTTATTGTAAGACCCAATTGTGTGTCTTTTTAGCCATCCACAGTATCTGCAGAACTCTTCTCTACACACACTTGATCCTTAGCCAAAAGGCCGAGAAGCAGAACTCTTCTCTAGCACCACATCTCGGAAGAGTTGATTTCTCTGTATCAGCTTGCTTCACCATCCAGTTTATACATATTGATGGGAAATATGACACGAACAATACTAACTTTGGTGCTTAATTGTATATCTTAATTGTATCATCAAAAGGGATTACAAGGCACTGGGTAGGAAGCTGAAAGGAATGGATGTACAGGTTGTCATCTCGTCTCTTCTGCCAGTTGAAGGGCACAGTCCAGGAAGGGAGAGGAAAATAGCGGATGTGAACAACTGGCTTTGCAGATGGTGCCGCCTAGAACAATTTGGATTCTTTGATCATGGGCTGCGGTTCCATGAGGAGGGACTTCTCTCACGCCAGTTGGAAGAAATGTTTTTGCCAACAGTCTCAAGAACTTGATCAGGAGGGCTTTAAACTGAGTTCCGTGGGGAAGGGAGACAATATTAAGGTAGACGAAAGGGCTGGAGAAAATAGTCAAACAGACATAGAGGAAACAAGAAAAAAAGTGCAAGGACCCAACAGTGGGAGGCAAAAAAACTTGCACAAGCAGCAAGTAAATGGGACCCTTGGTCTGCGATGTCTCTACACTAATGCACAGAGCATGGGAAATAAGCAAGATGAACTTGAACTCCTAGTACAACAAAGCAAATATGATATAATAGGCCTCACTGAAACCTGGTAGGATGAGTCTCATGATTAGAATGTGGAAGTAGAGGGGTATAACCTTTTTAAGAGAAATAGGCCAAACAGGAAAGGAGGAGGAATAGCACTATATGTCAGTGTGGGCGGGGCCAGTGCAGCAGGTTGTATGTTGGGAGCTGGAGTCTTACCCAGTGGCATGCCACGTGTTGTAACAAACTTTCCCAGAGACGAGGGTTGCTGCAACAGTGACTCCTTTAATAACTATAACCAACTCAACAGTGCAAAAGCAAACAAACAGTCTCCCCTCTTTCCCAGGGTGTCGGCTTGGCTTCCAACGCTGGCCTAGGGTCCGTCGCTGGCGTCTTCAGAGGGTGGAGGTTCACTGGCTCGACGTCCCCCTGACTGCTTTTCCAAGGGCTCCCGCTCAGCTTTCTCCCAGGCCTTAGGTTCTGGCCCCTGCTCCCAGCAACCACCTTTAACATCCCACCACTCGTTCTCCAACCTTCCTGGGTCTTTCCATCTCCAATCCCCTTCTCCCGGGAACAAGAAATCCCCCTCCTCTCATGGGTCACGCAACCTAACGTCCTCGTGAGGGCCAGACCATCTGGGGCTGAGTCTGCCCAGGAGAGACATTGGCCAGCCAGCCAGCTGGCCCTCCCCGGGCTACGAGTCACCCTCACTTTCCCTACCTCAACCGCCTCTCCGTGTCCTCTTCCGCATCTTCCCGCGCAAGTCCTTCCTCTCTTATACCCCCTTGGGGCTCCACCTCCTTTTCCTCCAGCTCCACCCCCGGATGTCTTTCCCTCATTCCTTCCACCTGGTCGCTCTCCACCCACCCAACTCTCCCAACACCTGTACCTGGGCTTGCCCCACTACAGTCAGAGATACTTACACCAGTGAAGATATCCAGGACATCACTCATGGAAGCCAGGTGGAGAGCATCTGGATAAAAATTAAAGGGGAGGGAAACAACAAGGATGTTATGGTGGGAGTCTACTACAGACCCCCAAGTCAGACTGAGGAATTGGATATCTTTCTAGAACAGATGACCACACAGTCAGAAAAGAGAGATGTAGTAGTGATGGGCGACTTCAACTATCCTGATATTTCCTGGAAGTCAAATTCAGCAAAATCCTCAAGGTCTTGCACATTCCTCACTTGCCTGGAAGACTATTTCATGGTCCAAAAGGTGGAAGAGGCAACAAGGGGGTCAGCTATTTTGGATCTGATCCTAACCAACAAGGATGACTTGGTTAATGGGGTACAAGTGGTGGGATCATTAGGTGGAAGTGACCATGTTCTCTTGGAGTTCGTTATACAATGGAAAGGAGAAGCCAGGCATAGTCAAACACGCATTCTAGAGCGGATTTCAGTAAACTTAGAGAAGTATTGAGGGTGATCTTAGAGAAGTATTGAGGGTCAGAAATACTAAAAGGGAAGGGAGTATTAGCTTGGACATCTGGCATTTGCAAAAAATCTTCCCTTTTGGCTACTGATAGCACCTTTCTGCATTCCTTCTTTACTATGACCCTAGCTTCTGTCCTTGGTTTTTCTGGTTTCTGGTTAGGCTTAACAGTGCAAATCTGTTTTTCACTTTGTCTTTAATTTCTGCTAGGATGTTCTTCAGTTCATATTTCAGCATGATGGTTGCTTTAGTGTTCTTTAGCTTTATTATTATTTTTTATACTAGTAGTTCATGGTCTGTGCCACAGCCCATGGCTGGTGATATTTTTGCCACAAGAGTTTCTCCATCTTCTGTTTCCAGTTACGTAGACTGTCTGATTTTTGTACTCACCGTCCAGTGATGACGCTATGTACAGTCTCCTCTCCAGTTATCTGTAAAAAAGTGTTGGCAATGAATATATTCTTGGCCTTGCAAAACTCTAATTGTTGTCCTGCTTCCTAATTCTTGATCCTAGTCCAAATTTTGCTACAACTTGACTCATAAATGTGGACTATGGTAACGTTGATGTTTTTCCCCTGAATCAACTTATTGAGATCATTCGATCAGACATTTTATATCCTTGACTGATTTTGTTACATCTCTCCTCACTACTAATGCCACCCCATTTCTTCTCATCTTTTTGTTTCTTGAATGTAATTGTGTAACTATCCAACTCAAAATGTTCCAGTCATATGCATTTCAGCATGCTCACCTCAAATACTGCAGTGTTTCTACATTCCACTTCTTATTTTACTATGTCTAGCTTTGCTTGACTCATGCTTCTCACATTCCATGTTCCTGTAATATGTGTAGTACAGCTTTGGACATTCTTTAATATTTTGAGCACATCTGTTGCTTGCCTTGCCTTCTAGGTAAGTCCTGTTGTGACCTTGGCCACATCTCTATTTGTTTCATTTTGGAGTCTCTCATCATAGAATTTTCATGGTGAAAAGTTCTTACAAGGGGGTTCACCATTTCCTCCTTCTGCACAGTACTAACATGCATTTGCTATGGTGTCACTCCTGTTGTCTCTGAAAGATCATCTCAAAGTGACACACACCACCAGTGCTGTTGCCCAGTAACTGTTTTCCTTCCTACTACTTTCATCTTGTGTGAAATAGCCATTGCCAAAGCATTTGCTCTCCTGAAGTCACTCCCCTTATTATGATTAATAGGTATTACACCAGCACATTCCCCAGAATGCCCCTCCGATTGTCCTTGCTTTACGCCCCTTCCACCCGATTGTCCTTGCTTCTTCAATTCTCCAGGGGACTGTCCAGTTTTCTTCATCCTCATCATTTCTCTGGTGGTTCTTACTACTGCCACTAGCTCTGCCTCCCTCCTCACCTCACCTCACCTCTTCTCTGGTCCTCATCACCACTGGCACCACCTCTTCCTCTTTCATCACCCTCATTGTTGGTGCCCTCTGCCTCCTTTGTCACCCTGGCCACTTCTGCTGTGCCTGTTTGGGTGGTCTCTGCTTCATGTTGCCTCTAGGGGATATTGATACATATATGTGCTTCAGCTTGCTTTATGCTGAGAAATTATGGAGAGCCAATAATGTTCCTTTGTCCATATTTTTCAAAAAGGCAAAGGTGCTTCAACATTGACTGCAAGTATAAAAGCTCAAATTTGATAAGGATTATAGTTGAAAGGTACTGTTTCTTTCTACTGATGTGTTTTAATCAAAATTTTAATTTTTCATGTTTGGTTTTTATTTGGATTTACATATTGCTAGCTGCCATTTGTGCCCCCTTTTTTGTGGCAAGCAAAAAATACTTACTGAAACAATTTTTTTAAAAAAAGACCTACGTTACAACAATGTGAGGTTTATGCCTTTAAAACAGTATTTTGGGAAAGATGGATAAAACATCATATAGTGTGGCCCAAATAGTCTGACCTTCTGTTCTGCATACTGCGTTAGCTTATATATTGATGTACATAATGCCTGTAAGTATTTCATATGTTAATGTCAAATGGAACTGGCACAGAATAAACACAAGGCTATAGAGAATTAATGCATAATGTTTACCCCTACCTCTGCTACTTGTAAACGCAAACAAGTCACCTTGTGCAGACAAGTGGAGAGGAGTCAGTGCCAACAAGCCTAAAAGATTAAATATATTATTTGCATATGAGGTATACAGAATGAGTGATATGTATTATTGGTTTATAATGGGTGGCATTTGGTATTAAAACATATAGACAGGTTTTGCATTTTAGAAAATGGCTGTGGCTGCTGTTCTTAAGTAACATTTAATAAATGAAAAGTTTATTTTCAAAGGATTTGTTTTGTAATCTTTTGTTTTTTAATAAACTGGCTTCCAAATTTAGCTTTAAAGATAAAATTATAAAATTTCCTTCATTTAGAAAAAAAAATCCTGAATTTGGCAGAAAAAATAATCAGCACAACATGCCAGCTATTTTCTGTTGTCATTTCACCAGAATCTGTTAACTTAATAATAATAATAATAATAATAATAATAATAGTAATAATAATTTGTTTTATTTATATACCGCTATTCCAAAGATCATAGCGGTGAACAGCAAGTAAGCTAATTTGCCCCCAACAGTCTGGGTACTCATTTTAGCGACCTCAGAAGGATGCAAGCCTGAGTCGAGCTTGGGCCCTTTTGCTGGTCTTGAACTCGCAACCTTGTGGTTTCGAGTGAATGGCTGCAGTACAGGCATTTAACCACTGCGCCACCAGGGCTCCTTTTAATGTCTAATAATGTGCAGTGTTTATAAACATACAGAAACAACACTTTCTGTTTGCATTGTAGTTCCTGCCATATAGGATCCATATCCACAATGAAGAGTGGGATCCTGTGCTATTTGTACTGCATGCCACGTTATGTGTATTCTCATAATCATGATGGCCTACATCTCACAGTGTGCAATTACTGCTGTCATTTCATGTGTACAGAGGAATGATCTGGCCTCACACCTTCAGCAGATATGAAATTCACGCTCAAATAGTATTCAATGGCCCGATTTAAATGGGCCATTGC
This sequence comes from Sceloporus undulatus, assembly GCF_019175285.1. Classification (NCBI taxonomy): domain Eukaryota; kingdom Metazoa; phylum Chordata; class Lepidosauria; order Squamata; family Phrynosomatidae; genus Sceloporus; species Sceloporus undulatus. Next base: position 64,419,009 of record NC_056525.1, on the reverse strand, counting down.
TCCACCCCCGTCACGTGCTAGGGATTGGCCGGCCTCACCCCTAGCACATGACGGGGTGTCAAAATGGCGGCATCCTGTACAAACGGGCACCACTATTTTGACGCAACGGACGCATAGCATCCGCACGTCACGTCACGTTGGCGACGTCACGGGTGTGCCATTTGCACACTTGGGTGTCGCAAGCAAGATGCAAAAAGAACCCGTTTGGCAGCTGAGGCTTCCCGCCGGCAGAAATGGAGGAGGTGGCAGACCGCCCTTTTTGGGCGGTCTCTATCCCGCCAATATTTCACTACTATTTTAATTGCAAGCAGCTTTCACAAAGGTTGATTTATCCCAGGCAGTCTCCCCTAACAGATGGAGCTAAAACCAGTAGGAGGATAACAGGGAATGTATTCAAGGGAATATTCACTAGAGATATTTCTTTTTCTGCCCCCATAGTCGCTGTTGCTTAAATGTATTGACACAGCATGAGGGTTTCAGAGGGTAAAGCAATTGTATGGTATGTATTGATAAGGTAATTTTTATATTACTCATTGCTCCTGGTGGACTCCCAAAGCAGTTCACAACATTAAAAATCTTAATTTCATAAACTTTAAGAGCATGTAAGAGTCTAGGAGAGAAACATCATAGAGAAATAATAGCAAGTAGATTTAAAATAAATTGAAAGCCCAATAGAATAACTGCATAACTATAAATAATCAACAGAGGGGCCAATCTAACTTATCAGAGGAAATATTTCCAGAACCAGGACATTGCCACCAGAAAGGCCTTCCCCCTCCTCACTAGCTTTTCTGCTTGTTGTGACAGAATGTGGGATAAGACCTAAAAAGATGATCATAATTGATAGGCAAGTTCATGTGAAATAAGGTGCACCTTCATATATACTGGTTCCAAGCCAGTATCTTATAGCTTTTACCTTTATATTCTGTCAGTACATTTGTAGAAATTATTTTAGTACACAACCTAGGACTTTGTTTGGAATTTACTCCTCATGCTATAAAAATGTGGAGGATTGTACAGGATCTGCCAACCTCCACCGGTAGAAATAAGGAAGTAGAAGAAAGAGTTAGTTGTTAATGATCTTGCATTCTCCTCGTATCTGCTGTAGGTTTGTACCTTTGAAAAATTGAGTTCATCTATTCACTTGTCTGTCCATAATAAAAATTTAATTCTCAATTATGACAAATGTTCAGAAGAAAGCAGAAATTGTTACTATGATGTGGGAAATGTAGTTGAATTCAGGGCCTTCCCTTTTTATCTCTGCATGAGCGCTGGTTTGAGACATGGCTGATAGACTAAAGGCTTATCTAGTCTAACATGGTCAACTTCAAAGCAAACAATGTATTACAAAGGTAGTGTTTGTTCTCTAGCTGCTTCAAGAATAGAGCAGCTATTCTGCGGATGGATTTGTACTTCCTTTAATAAAAGAATATATATAGCAAATTGGCTATTGAACATTGGCATCATTAAGCACTGGCTTCATTCTTCCACACTTCATATATGGTGATAATGAGCTTGGTAAAGAGTGTGTAATGATGAAAGTCGCTGTTCTGGAGAGGGATGGGTTGCTTCCATCTCCATGGAGATGCATGATAAATTACAGTGATATTGACCTTCCCCAGATTGTTGGCATGCTCCAAAATAAATTCAATTTTCTCTCTCAGGCCCTCAAGGGAGTTGAAGCAAAGATGAGCTTTCCCTGCATGCAGTGCAGTGCACTAGCAAGGTTGACTAGGAGAAAAGGGCAGGCAGTTGAAGCTGCATTGGGGGGTATACTGGATTGTTAATCTGTGGTCAAAGAGATGACTGATGAAACCAAGCATTATTAAATGAAAAGGTCATGTAAATCAATCTGCTAAAGTTTATAGGATGGAAAGAGATGCAGTGGAGCTAACAGGGAAAGTAGGCAATTGATTTTTGTTGTTAACTGCCCTTGTGTTGATCTCAACTTGTGACGACCCTCTGGATGAGACATCTCTAAAACTCCTTATCGTCGACTGCTTTGCTTAGTTTCTTCAAAGTCATACCCATGACCTCCTTAATAGAGTCCATCCATCTAGCATGCAGCTCTCCTCTGTTTCTACTTTCCTTCACTTTTCCTAGCATTATTGCATTTTCCAATGAAAAAACAGTGTGCCTTCTCATGATGTGTCCAAAATATGACAGCCTAAATTTTGTCATCTTGGCTTCCAGGGAGGTTTCTGGCTTAGTCTGTTCAAGGACCCACTTGTTAGTCTTTTTGGCTATCCACAGAATCCACAGTGCTCTTCTCTGACACAACATCTCAAATGAACTGATTTTCTTCCTATTTTCTTTCTTAACTGTCACATCCACACATGGTAATAGGGAATACAATGGCTTGTATGATTCTAACTTTTGTGCTCAATTGTATATCTTTGCATTTTAGGCTGTTTTCTAGTTCTTTCATAGCCACTCTCCCCATTCTTAATCTTCTGATAGCCTGGCTGTAGTTCCCATTCCCATGTGTTTGATCCCAGGTATGAGAACTCTTTTACTATTTCTATTTCTTCATTGAATTTATGTAGATTCTCCATGGTCATTATTTTTGTCAACAGTAAGCCTGCCTTTGCACTTTTCCCCTTGATCTTCCTTACAGGTCTGTGAGGTTTTCTGCTAGTATTATGGTGTCATCTGCATATCTTAGATTGTTGGTATTCCTTCTTCCTATTTTCACATCTGTGTCCAAGCCTGTTTTTCTTACAAAATATTCTGCATATAAGGTAAACAGGTAGGGTAATAAGATCCAGCCTCTTCTGAACCATTTGCAATTGGGAACCATTCTGTTTCTCCATATTCTGTTCTGACAGTAGCCTCTTGTCCTGAGTACAGATTCCTCATCAGAACTATCAGATGTGTTGGCACTCCCATGTCTTTAAGGGTGTTCCATAGCCTTTCATGATCTATGCAATCAAAGGCTTTGTTATAGTCTATAAAGCACATGCTGATTTTCTTTTGGAATTCCCTAGTGCACTCCATTATCCATATGTTTGCAATATGATCCCTGGTGCCTCTTCCTTTCCTGAACTCCTCTTGGACCTCTGGGATTTCTCTCTCAATGTATGGTTAGGAGTCTGCATTGCAGAATTTTGAGCATGATTTTGCTTGCATAGGAGATTAGTGCTACCGTCCTATAATTGCTGCAGTCTTTTGTGTCTCCTTTCTTGTGGATGGGGATGTAGATTGATTGTTTCCAATCTGTTGGCCACCGTTTTGTTTTCTATGGTTTGACTCAAATTGCTGGAGAATGTTGGAGACTTCCCTCACTGCAGTAGCTTCTATAGTGCTGTCAATGGTGGTGAAAGTGGAAGACTTAGAAAAAAGAAACATGGATATATACACTACACTTGCAAAACCACAGCCAAAGCCCATTTTCATGACTGTAGCTTTAGAGCAAGCTCAACATTGGTACAGTGCTACCTCGGGTTACGAAATTAATTCGTTCCGCCGTTCCGTTCGTAACCCGATAATTTCGCAACCCGAAAAGGCTTTCCGTTAGCGCTGGAAAGCCGCTAGCCGCGCTTTGCGTTTGAATTTCGCGCCGAAATAAATTTCGTAACCCGAAAAAAATATCGTAACCCGGAACAGTTTTTTCCAATCTAACTTTTTCGTACCCCGGAAATTTCGTAACGCGATCATTTCGTATCCCGGGGCACCACTGTATATTGAAGATGCAGCTAAATGTCAGCCATAATAATAATAATAATAATAATAATAATAATAGGTTTTATTTATATACCGCCCAATCACTGGGAATCCGAGCGGTTTACAATAGAGGGGATAACAGACAGTTCCCTGCCCACAGGCTTACAATCTAAAAGACACGACACAAAAGGAGAAGGGAATGGTGAGGGGGGGAGGGAATCAGGTCCAGCATTCTTCTCTCCCTCTGAGGCCTGGACCAAGGCAGATGGACCGGAGGGAGGGCTCTTCTTCTTCAGGCTAGCCCTAATGGAGCTGGGCCAGCCTACTCTCTCCCGCAGAGGCCGAAAGATGACAGTTAGGGAGGGAGGAGCCTCTTTCTTCAGTCTAGCCCCTGATGGTACTGGGCCAGCCTTCTCTCTCCTTCAGAGGCCGAAAGATGACAGTTAGGGAGGGAGGAGCCTCTGTCTTCAGGCTAACCCCTGATGATACTGGGCCAGCCTACTCTCTCCCTCAGAGGCCGAAAGATGACAGTTAGGGAGGGAGGAGCCTCTGTCTTCAGGCTAGCCCCTGATGGTGCTGGGTCAGCCTACTCTCTCCCTCAGAGGCCGAAAGATGACAGTTAGGGAGGGAGGAGCCTCCTTCTTCAGGCCAGCCCCTGATGGTACTGGGCCAGCCTTCTCTCTCCCTCAGAGGCTGAACGATGACAGTTAGGGATGAGGAGCCTCTTTCTTCAGGCCAGCCCCTGATGGTACTGGGCCAGC
>NC_056525.1:64400444-64414485 GCF_019175285.1 Sceloporus undulatus | reverse complement strand
TCTTTCTTCAGGCTAGCCCCTGATGGTATTGGGCTAGCCTTCTCTCTCCCTCAGAGGCCAAAAGATGACAGTTAGGGAGGAGGAGCCTCTTTCTTCAGGCTAGCCCCTGATGGTATTGGGCCAGTCTTCTCTCTCCCTCAGAGGCTGAAAGATGACAGTTAGGGAGGAGGAGCCTCTTTCTTCAAGCTGGCCCCTGATGGTATTGGGCTAGCCATCTAACAAGCAATCTGATAAAAGACAGCAGAACAAAGAATCTTATTTAGAAGCTTCACAGAGAGGCTGTGGTTAACTTCCCTTCTTTCCATGTGTAGTACTAGAGAAAATGTTAGCTGCAAAAAATTCCTGCATAAGTTTCCATCATGGTTTTGAATCAAATGGTTTAAATATTTTTCTCAACTGCCACTTATCCATTATTGCTATATTGCTATATCAACCTTATTTTGTATATGGCATAGAGAGATATGGAAAGGGGAGACAGCTATGTTTTAATAAACAGGACAGGAATAGTTGTCCCTAAAATGTCTCCCAACAAACAACCTAGACAGTCTTGGCAGCACAACCCCTGGGTTGAAAGTGTAGCTGGTGAATACCAGGTTGGTAAATGGGGTATGCTGACCTGGCATTTATTACAGACACCTGGTTGGATGAGTCTGGAGAGAAGGGGTCTAACCTGTCCCATCTTTGTCCACCTGGTTCTCTTTTCAGCAGCAGGCAAGACTTGGGGGCAGGGAGGTGGAGATGCAGGAGTCTATTGAAAGTTGATTCCGCTGACCAAGTGTCCTGTCTCACTGTTTTCTGGGTTTGAGTGTGTTTACTTGATTATGGATTCTGGTGGTGTACCACCCAGCCTGCCATTCTCCCTTCCTGAGCTATCTGGAGTGATCTCGGGGTTGGAGTTGGAATCCTCCCAGCTTGTAGTGCTGGGGGATTTCAACATTCATGCTGAGACTGTCCTGTCAGGGGTGGCTTAGTACTTCATGACAACCAGGGGTCTGTCCCAAGTGGTATCTGGCCATACTTGTGCTGCTGGGACACGCTGGACCTTATTTTCTGTAATGGGTGGGGTGAATGTGATCTGAGTGGTGAGGAGCTATCTATATTCAACTGTCATAGACAGAACATTACAAGGTGGGATTTAGACTTGCTGGAACTCAGAACCTCTGCAAGGGTGCAGGGCCCTTTAAGAGAACCTGCCCCAGGAGGCTAATGGATCTGGATGGATTCCAAGTGGTTATTGAGTTTGCTGCTGCCTTGAAAGGCACTCCTGTTGAAGTTCTGGTTGATCTCTGGAATGGAAAAATGGTCAAGGCAGTGGACACGATTGCTCCACTTGCACAGAATTCAGCCAAATGAGCCCCTTGCTTGTCTAGGTTGCTTGTGGCAATGAAACAACTGAGAAGGCAACAAAGTGACATTGGCAGAAAAATCAGAGTGTATCAGATTGAACACATGCTAAAGTTTATCTTATAACTTGTTCTATTGTAACAGAGACAGCAAAGGCAAATTTCTTCTCTGCCTCTACTGCGTCTGTAGGGAGCTGGCCAGCAGAGCTGTTTTGAGCAGTCGGGTCTTTTGCACACAGATCCAAGAGAGGAAAACCCAGATCACTCAACAGCCTGCTGTGGACAAAGTTGCATGGCATTTTGCAGATAAAATAACTTGGATCTGCCCTAAATTGGATGCTAAAATTGATACTGATCCATTGGATGTAATCTTGGTCCTTGCTTATCCAGTAGCAGTGGATACTTTTCAATTTGTGCAACCTAAGCATGTGGACAGGATTCTTGGAGTACCACAACATGTGTTCTAGATCCTCGCTCTTGCTGGCTTATTAAAAAAGCTAGAGAGGGACAGGGAGTGATTAATGCTTTCTAAAAACAAGGCAGAGTTTCAGCTTGCCTGAAAGAGGCTGTTACAAAACTTTTACATTACTAAAAAAGCCATCCCTGGATCCCACCATTCTGGAGAATTATTGGCCAATTGCAAATACACTATCACATTTTTAGACAAGGTTCTAGAGCAGGGGTTGGCAACCTATGGCTCGCGGGCCACATGCGGCCCGCTGAGGCCTAGGGACTGGCCCTGCCGCAGATTGCCGCCGGGGTCTTTGGCCTCCCATGCAAGGGTGTGGGGCCTTTGCGCGCAGGGCAAGCAGCGGGCAAGGGGGGCAGGAGGAGCAAGCGGCGGGCAAGGGGGGCAAGGAGGAACAAGCGGGGCAAGTGGCAGGCAAGGGGAGCAAGGAGGAGCAAGCGGCAGGCAAGGGGGCAAGGGGGACAAGGAGGAGCAAGCGGGGGGCAAGGAGGAGCAAGCGGGGCAATTGTTTATAGAAGCCTCAGAAACATGCATTTATATTAACAGTTATTAAAAAATTAGCAGATTTTTTTGCGTGTCCTCCATTTTTTTATTTAAAAAGTGTCCTCCATTTTAAATTTTTGTCCTACATTTGTCCCCCGGTTTATTTATTTATTTTGATTTTTTTAAAAAAATATATTATGTATTTTTGGGGGCTCCCCCCCCCTCCCCCCCGAGTTGTCGTGAGGTGTTCAGGCCTGGTTAGTGGGCTGAGACAGTTTTGATAACCTTGGTGAATGACCAAAGTCAGGAGCTAGATAGGGAGAGTGTCCCCTGTTGGTTTCGTGCTAGACCTTTGCTGGCTTTCAATACCATTGACTATTGTATCCTTCTTGTTACTTGGCTGGATGGGGACTTAGGGCCACTGTTTTACAGTGGTGTTCGTAGAAGAAGGAAGGCTATATTGCTGGTTATCACATCACATCTGCCTGGCTGCATCAGTGAATGAGGTAATACACAAAAAGCCTGCAACTAGGGTTGCCATCCTGGGGGACCTCCAAAACGGGGAAAATGTGGGGACAGGTTTAAAAATGTAGGACTTTTTGTGTGTTTGTTTCTGGCCAGAAATTTTTTAAAAAAGGTCTACATTTTTAAACCTTGTCCAAGGCCTCGGCGCTGGGTGTCCCCGGGCAGAGGCCTTGGAGGACTCGATCGCGGAGCCCACCATGGCCTGCTGGGGCGTTGGCAGGCAGCGTCCTCCAAGCCCCAGCCAGGCCTGGAGGACTCGGCAATCGGGAGCCCCATCCAGGGCCCCTCGCGGGGGGAATCCTGGGAATCCCCGCGCACGCCCCGCCCACTTCCCCGCCTCCTCTCCCCCTCCTGCGTGGAGGAGATGCTGCCTCCTTCCACCTTTTGCCTCCCTCCGTCGCCTGGGGGAGAGGGGTGGGAGAGGGTGGCCGGGCGCGCGGGGAGGCACCGCCTCCAGCTTTGCCTCCTGCGCCCCAGGCAGGCCTCCTGCCCTCCTCTTTCCTCCCCGCCTCCCAGGTGGAGGAGGAGGGCAGCGAGGCCTGCCAGGGCCAGCAGCCCAGGCTGCAACCGGGCTCCGTTTTGGGCTGGCACCCGTGCCGGAGGGGCCCCGCCCCCAAAATCGGAAGTTCCCGGTTGCAGCCGGGTTATGGCAAGCTACCTGCAACAGTATTTTGATATCGGAACATCCTTATTTTTCTTTATCTTCTCCTTTCTTTCTCCCTGTGTTTTTATTCCTTTTGTATTGTAAGCAGCTTGTTTATATCTGTAAGCAAGACGGGAGTATTTTAAAGAGAACATAACACAATGTGTATTCATTTATAGGTATTACATGTACCATTATATGTACTAGCCAGAAGGTGCTTGAGACATTTGCATTTTTTAAAATGTTAATATTGAGTATATAAACTGTGTTTCATTCAAAGAATTCAGAGCCATGTAAACCAGATTAGAAGAAATATAACCGTAAAAACAAATCATAATCATTGACTGATTTTTATTAGGTTGGAATTGTTGTGTGCCTTCAAGTTATTTCCTGCGACCTAGGGTGACCCTAAGGAGTGGACCTATCCTGGGTTTTTATTGGCAGATTTGTTGAGATGGGGTTTTTGGTTTGTGCCTTCCTCTGACCTGGGAGAGTGTGACTTGCTCATGGTCACCTAGTGGGTCTCCAGTGGCTGAGCAGGGTTTGAATTCTGATCTCCATAGTCATAGTCCTAAGCTCAAATCACTAACCGTTCTGGCTCAGTTATGGAATGCTTTTTTGGAAATAAAGATGTGTCAAAAAACGACCAAAAAAAGAAGGGTAGGCACATTCTGACTCAAATGAAGGATGGGAGCCAATATTGGTATATACCCTATTCCATAGCTTTCCAATCACAGATTCCACAAGTAAGCAACAGGCTGTTTTCCTCAATCTCAGATATCATAGACTGGTAGGGAGAAAACATATCCTCAGAAGTCCTGGTCCTTAAATGTTTTTCAGGCAGTGGTTCTTAACCTTTTCTGTTTACCACAGACCCCTCCTTAAATATCTTCTTGCCCATGGGCCATGAGAAGTTAACACCTCAAGATTTAAACCCGTGAAAGTGTAGCAAATAGGTCCATCTGCAAGATGGTGTCTAGCTGCACTTTGCAAGACTTCGTTGGCATAGTATAATATTTAAGCGCCTCAGCTGTGAGAGGCGTGAGAGGAGCGAGCAGAGGACTCACCTTTTATTTTGCGCCACTTAAGACTCTGACAGATTATCCTGTGGTGCTGGTGGAATGACCACACAAGATTGAAAAGGAGGGCAGAGTTCGTCCAGCAAGCAAGAGCCCTCGCTTGGCTGTAAGCTGGTTTCTCTCCATTCTCTTTCCCCAAAGGCTCATGCCAACCTCCCCAAAGTGTTGGAGTATTCCACACATTGTGGTGTGTGTTCCCCCCCCCCTTCGTGCATTTCAACAAGCTTCATTGTATACCCGCGTTCATACCCCCCTAGCGGTTGTCTAATTGGTTTACAACTTAAAGCTAATTTGCCCCAACAATCTGGTACTCCACTTTAGCGATCTCGGAAGGATGGGAACCTGAGTCAACTTGAGCCCTTGTTGCTGGTCTTGAACTCGCAACCGTTGTGGTTTTGAGTGAGTGGCTGCAGTACAGGCTTTAACCACTGCGCCACCAGGGCTCCTTTCCACAGTTAACTGCAGACTTGCCGTTTACCATTGGAAGAAAAGGCCTGTGACAGAAGCTCATGGAACCCACATGAGGAAAGGGAAATGGCCAGTCACAGGGCAGGAGGGGGGGGAGGCAAGTTTGCCTCTCTGTTGTCCTTCCTTTTATCCTTAGACTCTAAAAATGTGATGTGAACTTTTACAGTTAAAATTCAAATACTTAGAGCTTTTAACTGTAAAAGGTCATAATGTTTCTTAAGTCTTCATGGACTCCCTGTGAGGACATTCTAGCCTCCCTGGCGATTTGTGGACCACAGTTAGAATCACTGTTTAGGCTTTTGCAGACTAATACAAAATCTTGAATTTTGCCCAGTGGGCGAACAGGCACAAAGTTGGCAAAAGGCAGTAAGGTGTGTTACATAGTGATATGAGATCGCACCTGATAGCACAAGGCTGCCTTCTGCACTGTTTTGGAATTTCTAGACAAAAGCAAATCAAACATACTTTATCCAGTATTCAGACTTCAGATATCACTGTGGTAACAGTATGTATGGGATTCTGACCAAAATCAGAAGGTGTTTTTTTTCCCCCCTAAGGGCTTCTTGCTGTTCCCATTTTCAAAGCTGGAGAAGAGTATAAAGCTGCATCAAAATAATGATCTCTTTACAAATATAAACCATCTGTTTATGCTAGAAATAAACGTTTTTCGATTTTTATGCATTTTATATAAATGTCATTATTTGCAAATTTCTTTACTCACTAGAAAGTTGATTCCCTCTGGGTTTCGTGGTTTTGCTGGAATGTTTTGCAAACTTTCCAAGGATATCTTTTCAGCCTTAAGAACTAGAAAGTAGAAATGTGCTTAAAAGTATAAAGGGGGATTCTCAGAGTGCGAATTCTGCATTTCAAATTCTACATTTGCATAATATTATGCAGAATAGTGGACATGCAGAGGGTGTTATTAATGCAAAATTCTGTGCCTTATTTTCTTTGCTACTGCTAAGCCTCCTTTCCAGGTGTCTTCTCATCTTCCTGCAGGGCTGTAGTGTCATGGAAGATCAGGACCTTCGGGAGATGGGGATTAGTGACCCAGCAGCAATCGCAGAAAACTTCTACAGGCTGCACGTTCCCTGCCTAAGGTGAAAATAGATGCATAGATTCACAGTGCAAACTCATTTAAAGCACTGTTAGAATATGCTGGACTTGATCATTGTGAGTTGACAGAACTTTTACAAAGCAGATTATGTTTTGGAAGAGGAATAAGAGCATGTCTATTTTTCATTGAACATGGAACCAGACAGATCTTGAACAGTGATCGGTTAATCAGAGCAACATAAGCTTTGTGTGCTTCTCAAAAATGAACACGTGTAAATGAGAAGATAACCACCGGAGGCAAACCCAAAACATTGGTGAAGATTTGTGCTCTGGCTGTTTTGTCACTGATGAAATCGTTATTGCATCATTAATTAGATAAAAGCCGAAGTCCTAAAGTATTGATAAGTCACAAAACACGCTTTTTCCCCCTATTTGTGTTCCAAGTGGAGGCCTCAGGCCACAGGGTTGCCAGTCCAAACATAAAATGCGCCAATACAGCCTTATGTGATTCTATTCTGTAAATATAGGGTGTTTCAAATGTTATGACTGTACGTTGTAGCTGAATGGACATAAGGTTTTATTTGAGCAAATGACTCCTCCGTGAATAGAAATTTTAGTATTCCATTCCATAACTGTTTTCAAATAGATCCATGTAGTAACCAGGAAAACTGGTTTGCTTACTTACTATTGCTTGCTGATTGAAAAGCAAAGCTTAGAAACTAATGTTCCTGGATTCGTGGCCATTACAGAAAGCCGTACATTCATACCTAAGCAGTTCCCCTTGCAAGGTTTTGGATCTGTTGGCTATCTTGACAGGTTTATCTTTTGTCTCTTGGGTGGGAACTTTTTTTTTCGCTTGAGGACTATTTCCTTAGAGTAATTTGTTGGGTTTATGTAAAGTGATGGCCTGTGTTGAGCCTGACAAGGTGAGCAGACAAAGGTAGGCATACCCCTCTCTAATAAACCCTTTTTCTTTTCCACAACTCCTCCCATTGCATGGGGCAGTGGGAAGAACAGAATTCAAAGTGCAATAGCTACAAAAGTTCATATGAAATTAGGCTGAAAGCTAGATCACCAATTTTTCGCTTCCAGTTTTTGATATGTTCAACTCACTTTGACCTCATCATAAAAGGAACTGTGAAGCAAAGAACATTGCAAGTAATTGAAATTAACGGCTGTTTTCATTAAGAGTGATTTGTAACAAATTGGGGAGTATTTGGACAGAGATTAAATGTTTGGGAAGCTGTTCAACACTTTAGAGTGCTGCTTTCTGTTCCCAATTCCCACACACACATACCTTGTTTTGTTCCCTGGGAGAGAAAAGAGGTACTGGTATCTGTTTTCATGGCTCCATAGCTCATTTATACTTAATGGACATAGTACTATCTCATAGAAATTATGTTAGTGTTTTAGACTGTCTTGGATAGTAGGTGTCGCAAATTCAGTTTTGAGTTATATGAACATAACAATATTCCTCTGTTTTGTTAAAATCCAAAGAGTCTCACAGAGTGCTAAGAGTTTTCTTTTCTTGCATTGTCTGTAGGTGAAATCCTTGGGCTGGTGATGGAACTCAGCCTTCTGTGTTCCTGCTGGCTGGACTCCTTGGGGCTACAGACTACATCATCATTTCTATCAATGGCTACAGCTCTATAGACTCAGTGAAAAACCTCTGGGAATTAGAACAGTAAAATGTAATTTACCAAACTCCAATAGAATCAACATTGCAGGACTGTTTCATTGACAAGCCACACATAGGAATATTGTGTGAGGGTTTTGAAAAACAACTTTCTCCTTTTCTTCAGGTGCTTAAGGTAAATCTTCTTGGGCATCGCAAACGTATAATAGCCTCTCTGGCAGACAGACCATATAGAAACCCCCACAGAAACCCCCCGACGTTTTCTCAGCTAAGAGTGAGTCACTTTTTATATGTCAGATTTCCTGCCATTTGTTTAAAAGAACACTTGGTGTCTGATATGTCTTAACATCCATGGTTGTTTTATTATCCTTTCAAACCTCCTTTCACTAACTAGGAAACTTAACTTCTGTTGGGGGAGATTAAACACCCATTTGGATTTTAGCAATGGTTGGATTGTGTTTACTATGATCTCAGGTGCTTCAGAACAGGGGCTGTGGGGCTTCAATCATAGGCTGGAAGTAACAGTATTCATACTTATATCTCAAATAAACAGTCTTTTTCCTTTAAAATTGATCTCTGAGAAAATCCTAATTTGTAAGGCTTGCTATATATTTGATGGAGGATGAGGGGAAAGGCCAAATAAAAGAACAGCTGAACCAGCATATTCCCCCAAAACATTTTTCCTGCTGTTTCTCATGCGAGACTAAAAGCAGCCTTTTTAAAAGCACTGGAAATATTAAATTGTTGTTCTAAAATGTTTCTTTCCCTGAGTAAAAGCTTTTATCCCAAAAGGTGTTGGGAATACAAAATAAATGTATTTGTCTTCCTCTGTCTTGTTTCAAATATTATAGCTGTTTATGTTGAATCCTTTCTGGTGGAATGGATAAATCCCTGTTTATCTGTGGCTCATGTGAGCAGCTCCATTCCCACCGTGTAAGAGTCATGGGACTAGTGTTTAGTCCAGTACTACTATCAGCATTCCATTATTGACTATCAACTTTCTTTTTTTTATTGATAGTCCAGTTCTACAGCTCAGATGCATCCTTGGTGTAAATACACTAAACAAGGATATTGTTTCCCCAGGTACATCTGAAGCACCAAAAAAAATAGATGGTGCTTTACAATAATTATTTCATTCTCATTCCCACTCGTCAACCCACCCCTACCCCCAAAAAAAAAAAAACTTCAACCACCACCACCTTCTCCCTAGAAGGCAGAGACAGAAGGTCAGAAATCCGGATTTTCCATAGCTTAAATATAGAGGCCGTGTATTTTTTTAGAGATAATGTGTTGGCAATACCTATAACTCTTGTATTTAGGATGAATAGCTGCACTTTGAGAAAGCTTACTGTTTTTTGAATGAGTACAAGGACAGATTAACAAACCTAGTTTCACCTACACAATTACTGGCCAAAATCCTGTATATACAATGGAATATGGTACTGTGTAAGGGTACGAAAGCCATTTAGTAAAATAGTTTGGTGACATTGCACGGATATACGCAGCCTTGTCCCGATTTTTTCCTCTTTTTCCTAAAGTGATTTTCGTATGCCGATTGTAGAGGTGTGCCAAATGCCTTTTATCGATCCAGGATTACATGTAGACCATGTTGTAAAAGTTTTATGCACAGGTCATTATATATAGTCATTTTTTCCTTATGGATTTGCTTAATTAATGATTGTTAGGAATCTTACACATTGGCCACCATTGCAAACGGTTTCGAAATATGAATAATCGTAATCAAATGATAAGTTTTTAAAAAAAGCCTAGCAATGATAGCTAACTGTCAGTGCAACAGCAACATGTTGACAGGCAGCAGTGCCTGAGGCCTTGTTCATATGCAAACACCAATGAAGGTGAAAAATACCTTACGATAGAATGGTCACCTAATCTAAGATATTCTTCTCATATACTAGACCTAGACATCAGGAATTTGTAAACAAACCTCAACTGTTTTAATGATAAAAAATTGACAGCAGAAGAGTACATAGAAGAGGCCAAATTTTATTTTTCCTGGCCTCCCTGGCATAGCTACTCAAGGGATCACATCCTTTGAATCTTGTCACTTCAAGGGAAATAGGGTTGTTTGGAACTCTTGAATCTGAGGCTTTGATGCCACTGCTCATTATCATCCAATCATTGTTATAATGTCCAAGTGGCCAGCCATTTCCTATTAATGAATAGCAGAAGCATTTTTGTGTCAATGGTCATTGGGCTAGATACATGTGCAAACTCCTTTGGCTCCTAGTGCCCTTGTAATTAGCTTTTTGCCTTGGAAAGGAAATTATTCATTTGAATAAACATGGAAGACACTGAAAGATTTCTTTCTGTGTTACTTAATAGTGTTAATCAAATATCCTTTTGAAATGGAATACGTTTTCTTATATATGTGGATAATATGGACAGGTCAGCCATATCTGGCTATTAAGTTTAATGTTATAATCTCCCACACATAGCAAATACTGCCTATCTCGACCCCCATTTAAATGAATGGGCTCGGTGCACGCGATGGCGGGCGTGCCCCCAATTCACCCTATGGGATGCACCACCGCGTTCTCCCCGTGCGGCTTTCAGTGTAATGCTGAAAGCCACATATGACGCAGGCGCCCTGTATTCAGAGTTAGAATTCATTATCATCCTATCCCTTGTCATGACTGTCCCAAATGGCCAGCCATTTCCTGTCAATGGATAACCAGAATGATTCTTGTATAGCACAATCCCTTACTCCAATAATGGCAAAAGCAACTGAGCATCCACACAGATAAGATCATAACTGTAGAGCAAGCGAGTTCAGTTACTCCTTGTAATGGACATATTAATAATAATAATAATAATAATAATAATAATAAATAATAATAATAATATATAATAATGAAGTTTGAAGCTGAGGCCTTTGTTGGCCACGTCAAAACTCCACGTTGTATAGGTGGTGGCACCAAAAGAAGGAGGAGGATTAATATGGTAACAGGCACATCCGCAAAGGCTTGCAGAAAGGAAGAAAACGGTTGGCTTTCAGAAAAAAAGCCGACAGAGCCATTTTGTCCGTTCCTGTCACCACTTGTACATCTGCAAAAATAGACTACACTATTAGCAGATAAAGCACTACATAGTCTATATGTTGACATGTCTGCAAATGTGTGTGTCATACAGTACATTATCATTATAGTTTTTTTCAATGGATATGTAGGCTGTAGCTGAAAATAACACAGGTCTGGTTAGCATTGGCTGGAGACACATTTTTGTATGATAGGCCAAAGAGCATTGTCTCCTACAGAAAAAAGAATTCTACTTTCTTTGTCTGGGGGTTTGTAGAAGTTCCTTTCTCTCGTGACCTTAAAATGTATAGGTAGTTAGCGGCGTGCTTTTATTCAGACCTCAGTGAATAATGTGTCATAGCGAGCTGTTCACTCTTAATAGGGACAGAGCCAAAGCGTGATTCATATTCGGTAGTAGACTTACATTAAATCTCAAATGCATTGTTTAGATCAGTGGGTAGTGTACCATTGATGCAAATGCTAGACGTGTGTCAGAGAACATTTTTCTCTAGTATTTTTCACTTCTGTCTGAAAGCAGTATTTTCAGGATGAAGGTTATTAACAGTGAATGTCTTTTTCTGACTGCTGTTGGGTTTAATAGTCATATTATGTATTAAAAACCTTTAATGAATCTTCACCTATCTGAAGATAGACAGAGTCATAATGCTTATCTTTCGGATTGGCAGTGCCAGAGTTTGATATCTCAAACATCCTCACCCCTGAGCCAAGTGACTCTACACAGGAGGTCAGCAGATCTCCGGTTACCTTTGGGGGATGCGGAAGAAGAGACATGAGAGCATCCATGATACTGCTTCTACCCCAGAACAGAGAGACTCAAGGCACAGTTAGAAAGTCGAACCTTTTTGAAATGTGTTATATTTTGCCTATTGTTAAGGTCCTCTTCAGGTCACAATCCACAGTCACAGGACCCCAGCTACTGCTGTGAAAGCCATTGCTGTTGAAAAAAACTGGTGGTCCAACCACACCAAGATAAATTCATGCTGCTGAGAGCTATGTGGGCATTGCTGGCTATCTTCAGTGGCCAAGCTAATGAATCCCCCCAGTTTGCTTCTAGTTCCCCTGCTCGCTCGAGCCCGTAAGGCTAAGACACCCAACGCTCTCTCTAATCACTCTCACACACACACACACACACACATCGCATACACATGAAAACAGTCACCTTTCATATTACCACTTGCTCCTCTGAGAAGTGATTTTCTGGTTCTAGGAGACACTCTAGGAGCTACATCAGAGAGTAGGAACCATAGAGCCTCCTCGGAGTGGCTGCCAGATCTCAACTAAAAATGATTTGTCAGTGACTGTCAGCAAGCATAGGGCTTAGTTGTCTCTGGATGGCATCTGACTGTTGCTGAACCAAGAGAGAGATGCAGTTTTATAAAAAGTAAAAGAAACAACTTTTGCATTCATGGGGGGTGAAGTGGAGGGGTGGGTGCTGAGGGAATAATTTTGAAATAATGTAATTAATATATTGGTGAATAGAAAACGAATATTAATTAACATTGTAAACATAGATTACCTACTTGGGAAAGTGTGGGAGGGATAAAAATTTGATGAAAGTACAGTTGGAATAAGTAAATTTAAAGGATTTTCTTGTAATAATTTTAGTTTAAATTGAATACATAAATTAATTTTAGTGAATTAAATGGACATTTGGGGCTTGTAGTCAAATTACAACTTGAATTAATTATGATTAATGTGTATGATTCTTGTGCATCCTCCGCTGGTATTGCTGGAGCTCTTGGGGCACAACCAGTTGGTGCACTTTAAGAGCTTCATCTATTACCCTGTAAGATGTTGCATGAGTGAAATGCTTTATTATGGGTGGTAGAAAGTAATCCTTATTGAAAAGGAGATAAATTTTATAAAAGCCATAAGCGTTTCCCAAAGTGGAAAAAGACAAGCAGTGAGCTATGGCTGCTGGCTCTGTGACTCTTATGTAGAAGTACAGCTGGAGTGCACTACTGTTTTTCATAATAGGGAAAGCAGTGTCTAGCTCTGGATGTTCCTGGTCTTTGATACCACAAGAGCTGGTGGGTGGGAGTGGGAATAGGCTAGGCTATGAGGCAATAGCCATCTTTTAACCACTTTTTCTCACGTTGCGTTATCGTCATATCTTTTATATGGTATAGTGCGTGCTACTCAGAGGGGGATCCCGTGAGCAACTGGCTGTCTATCTTGGCAAGTTTCCAGGAAAGAAACAGTTGCATACCAATGGCACAATGGGAAAAATAAACTGAAGATCTCTCAGTGAGATAGCCGGTGGTAATGGAACTGGGTTTAGATGGCTGGAGGTAATTTTTTTGAGCAACAGTGCTGGGCAATATGAAATGGGGGTGTACTTCCACCAGGGTTCAAGTCCCACTTGGCCATAAACCTCCTAGGTGACCTTGGGCAAGTCCACACTATCTCAGCCCGCATAGGAAGGCAAAGGCAAACCACCTCGAACAATCTGTTCAAGAAACACCTCATGATAGGTCCTGAGGGTCAGCAATGACTTAAAGCCAAAGCAACACAACAAGAAAAAATGCTGAACTGCATAGACCTGTGTTTGTTACTGTGGCTCTTTTTAGTAGACAGTGTATACAAAACAGGATAGTGTTATGGTCCTGTGATTAAAATAATCGAAAGAGATTTGTTATTTAGTTAGAAATATTTATATACTGGCTTAGGTCCAAAGCATTCAACCAAGTAAACTAATATATATTTCAGTACATGAAGGCACAAGTGAATAACATGTTCCATGAATCGGTGAGTGGTGGGGTCGTTGTGAGGTTGGAACTAATATGAGAATGTGTGTTGTGAGTGTGTTGGGGTGTAACGGGTGTGGTGTGGTGTGGGGGGTGTAACGGAGGTTGGGTAGGGTTAGTGAACTGTGATGGTGGATGGTGTTGGGGGCGTGGTGTGGGTGGGGGTGCGGCAGTGACGAATCTAATAATGGACAACGTAAGTCTCACATATTAGCTGCCACAGGCCAAAGGGCTCTGCGCCAAACAATGTGCAGAGGGACAGGAGACATGGGGCCGGAGGGAGCTCTCACATGACCCAGAGTGAAATGAAATATATAAAGTGGAAGACAGCGGTACCACGGGGCCCAAACGTGTCAAATTTTGTAACAGACAAACAAAACCTTAAATCTGGCCTGAGCAAACAGGCAGGCACCCTGTCTTGTTTGAGCAGGAGTGAATGGCCAACTGAGTCTGGTCAACTGAATCATACTGTCCGTTGGTTTGTGGGGTGCCAGTCTGGACACATGTGCGGTCGGTAGGTTTGGGGTGCTGGTTTT
>NC_056525.1:64355075-64400419 GCF_019175285.1 Sceloporus undulatus | reverse complement strand
CAAGCGGCGGGCAAGGGGGGCAAGGAGGAACAAGCGGGGCAAGTGGCAGGCAAGGGGAGCAAGGAGGAGCAAGCGGCAGGCAAGGGGGCAAGGGGGACAAGGAGGAGCAAGCGGGGGGCAAGGAGGAGCAAGCGGGGCAATTGTTTATAGAAGCCTCAGAAACATGCATTTATATTAACAGTTATTAAAAAATTAGCAGATTTTTTGCGTGTCCTCCATTTTAAATTTTTGTCCTACAGTTGTCCCGGTTTATTTATTTATTTGATTTTTTTAAAAAATATATTTAATTATTTTGGGGGCTCCCCCCCCCCCCCCCCCCCCCGAGTTGTCTGAGGGTTTCAGGCCTGGTTATGGGACTGAGACAGTTTTGATAACCTTGGTGAATGACCAAAGTCAGGAGCTAGATAGGGAGAGTGTCCCCTGTTGGTTCTGCTAGACCTCTTGCTGGCTTTCAATACCATTGACTATGGTATCCTTCTTGGTTACCTTGCTGGGATGGGACTTAGGGCCACTGTTTTACAGTGGTTTCGTAGAAGAAGGAAGGCTATATTGCTGGTTATCACATCACATCTGCCTGGCTGCATCAGTGAATGAGGTAATACAACAAAGCCTGCAACTAGGGTTGCCATCCCTGGGGACCTCCAAAACGGGGGAAATGTAGGACAAGGTTTAAAAATGTAGGACTTTTTGTGTTTTGTTTCCTGGCCAGGAAATTTTTAAAAAAAGGTCCTACATTTTTAAACCTTGTCCAAGGCCTCGCTGGGGCCTGGGAGACAGAGGCCTTGGAGGACTCCACGATCGCGGAGCCCCAGCCAGGGCCTGGCTGGGGCTTGGCAGGCAGCGTCCTCCAAGCCCCAGCCAGGCCTGGGAGGACTCCGCAATCGAGGAGCCCCATCCAGGGCCTCGCGGGGGGGAATCCTGGGGGAATCCCCCGCCTCCCCGCACGCCCGCGCCACCTTCCCCCGCCTCCTCTCCCCCTCCCTGCGTGGAGGAGATGCTGCCTCCTTCCACCTTTGCCTCCTCCGTGCGGCCTGGGGGAGAGGGGGTGGAGGAGGAGGGTGGCGCGGGCGCGCGGGGAGGCACCGCCTCCAGCTTTGCCTCCTGCGCCCCAGGCAGGCCTCGCTGCCCTCCTCTTCCTCCCCGCCTCCCCGAGGTGGAGGAGGAGGGCAGCGAGGCCTGCCAGGGGCGCAGCAACCCAGGCTGCAACCGGGGGGCTCCCAGTTTTGGGGCTGCACCCGTGCCGGGAGGGGCCCCGGGCCCCCAAAATCGGGAAGTTCCCGGTTGCAGCCGGGTTATGGCAAGCCTACCTGCAACAGTATTTGATATCTGAACATCCTTATTTTTCTTTATCTCCTTTCCTTTCTCCCTGTGTTTTATTCCTTTTGTATTGTAAGCAGCTGTTTATATCTGTAAGCAGACTGGAGTAATTTTAAAGAAGAACATAACACAAATGTGTATTCATTATAGGTATTCACATGTACTCATTATATGTACTAGCCAGAAGGTGCTTGAGACATTTGCATTTTTAAAATGTTAATACTGAGTATATAAACTGGTTCATATCAAAGAATTCAGAGCCATGTAAACCAGATTAGAAGAAATAAATACCGTAAAAACAAATCAATAAATCATTGACTGGATTTTATTAGGTAGGGAATTGTTGTGTGCCTTCAAGTTATTTCTGACCTATGGTGACCCTAAGGAGTGACCTATCACTGGGTTTTATTGGCAAGATTTGTTGAGATGGGGTTTGTTTTTGCCTTCCTCTGAGCCTGGGAGAGTGTGACTTGCACATGGTCACCTAGTGGGTCTCCAGGGCTGAGCAGGGATTTGAATTCTGATCTCCATAGTCATAGTCCTAAGCTCAAATCACTATACCGTTCTGGCTCAGTTATGGAATGTTTGTTTGGAAATAAAGATGTGTCCAAAAAACTGACCAAAAACAGAGAAGGGTAGGCACATTCCTATGCTCAAATGAAAAGGATGGGAGCCAATATGGTAAATACCCTATTCCATAGCTTTCCAATCACAGATCCACAAGTAAGCAACAGGCGTGTTTTCTCAGATCTCAATAATACATAGACTGGTAGGGGAGAAAACATATCCTCAGAAGTCCTGGTCTTAAATTGTTTCAGGCAGTGGTTCTTAACCTTTTCTTTACCACAGACCCCTCCTTAAATATCTTTTCTTGCCATGGGCCATGAAGATTTAACTCAAGATTTAAAACCCTGAAAGTGTATCAAATATGTCCCATCTGCAAAGAAATGGTGTGCTAGCTGCACTTTGCAAGACTCTTGGCATAGTATAATATTTATAAGCCCTCAGCTGTGAGAGGCGTTGAGAGGAGCGAGCAGAGAGACTCACCTTTTATTTGCGCCACTTAAGACTCTGACAGATTATGCTGTGGTGCTGGTGGAATGACCACACAAGATTGAAAAGGAGGGCAGAGTTCTGCCAGCAAGCAAGAGCCTCAGCTTGGCTGTATGACTGGTTTCTCCATTCTCTTTCCCCAAAGGCTCATGGCCAACCTCCCCAAAAGTGTTGGAGTATTCCACACATTGTGTTGTGTTCCCCCCACCCATTCTGCATTTCAAACAAGCTTCATTTATATACCGCTTCATACCGCCTAAGCAGTGTCTAAGTGGTTTACAACTATAAGCTAATTTGCCCCAACAATCTGGGTACTCACTTTAGCGATCTCGGAAGGATGGAAGCCTGAGTCAAACTTGAGCCCTTTTGCTGGTCTTGAACTCGCAACCTTGTGGTTTTGAGTGAGTGGCTGCAGTACAGGCATTTAACCACTGCGCCACCAGGGCTCCTTCCACAGTTAACTGCAGACTTGCAGTTTACCATTGGAAGAAAAGGCCTGTGACAGAGCTCATGGAACCCACATGAGGAAAGGGAAATGGCCAGTCACAGGGCAGGAGGCAGGGGGAGGCAAGTGATTCCTCTCAGTTTCCTTCCTTTTATCTTAGACTCTAAAAATGTGATGGACTTTTACAGTTAAAAGTTCAAATACTTAGAGCTTTTAACTGTAAAAGGTCATAATGTTTCTTCAAGTCTTCATGGACTCCCTGTGAGGACATTCTAGCCTCCCTGGCGATTTGTGGACCACAGGTTAAGAATCACTGGTTTAAGGCTTTGCAGACTAATACCAAAATCTTGAATTTTGCCCAGTGGCGAACAGGCACAAAGTGGCAAACAGGCAGTAAAGGTGTTACATAGTGATATGAGATCGCACCTGATAGCAGCAAGGCTGCCTTCTGCACTGTTTGGAATTTCTAGACCAAAGCAAATCAAACATAGACTTTAATCCAGTAATTCAGACTTCAGATATCACTGTGGTAACATATGTATGGACTTCTGACCACCAATCAGAAGGTGTTTTTTCCCCCCTAAGGGCTTCTTGCTGTTCCCCATTTTCAAAGCTGGAGAAGAGTATAAAGCTGCAATCAAAAGAATGATTCTTTACAAATATAAACCATCTTTTATGCTAAGAAATAAACGTTTTTCTATTTTTATGCATTTTATATAAATGTCATTATTTGCAAAATTTCTTTACCACTAGAAAGTTGATTCCCTCTGGTTTCTGTGGTTTTGCTGAATGTTTTGCAAACATTTCCAAGGATATCTTTTACAGCCTTAAGAACTAGAAAGTAGAAATTGCTTAAAAGTATAAAGGTGGGATTCTCAGAGTGCTAAATTCTGCATTCAAATTCTACATTTGCATAATATTTATGCAGAATAGTGGGACATGCAGAGGTTGTATTAAAATGCAAAAATGGACCCCAACATAAAAATGAAAGTAATTTGGGACGCTTCAAAAGCCGTGATCAGGGGCCATATAATGAAGAAAGGGGCAGAAAAGAAAAGAGAAAGGAAAAGGGAAATCACAAAGATTTCGGAAGAAATTCAGGAAAAGGAAAAAGAGTTAATGGAATCTGGAGGCAAAAGCAAAAATATTAAAAAAACAATTAACATTTTTAAAAAAGCAATTAGATAATAAAATGACCGAGGAATTAACGAAAAAGATGAAATTTCTAAAACAAAAGCATTTCGAGTTTGGAAATAAATGTGGCAGACACCTTGCAAGGAAAGTTAGAAAGAAACAGGAAAAACACATGATAGATGAAATTAAAGAAGAAGATAAAAGTTACACGGATTTGAAAGAGATAAAGAGAATTTTTCTAAAATATTATCAAACATTATATAAAAACCAACAAGAAGAAGTACAAAGAGAGATAAAGATACAGAGATACCTGGAAGATATAGATAAACCTAAACTAACGATTGAGATGAAAGAACAATTAAACAAGGAGATATCATTAACAGAGATAAAACAAGCAATTAGCAACATGAAAAATGGAAAATCACCTGGGCCGGATGGCTTCTCAGCTGGATACTATAAAACATTTTGCGAGGATTTATGTGAACCACTCCAAAAAACATTTAATGATATTAAAACGGCGGGGATTCCAGATACATGGAAGGAGGCTAATGTGGTAGTAATACCGAAAGAAGACAAAGATAAAACACACGTGCAAAATTATAGACCAATATCTTTGCTGAATAGTGACTACAAAATTTTTGCATTTATACTATCGGAAAGACTAAAAAAAATATTAAAAAATTGGATCCATCAAAATCAATGTGGCTTTCTTCCAAAGAGACACACAAAACAACATATGAGAACAATAATAAACTTAATTGAATATTATGAAAAAAATCCCGGAAAAGAGGCAGCCATTTTGTTTGCAGACGCGGAGAAAGCTTTTGATAACTTAAATTGGACATTTTTATTTGGGCTGATTGGAAAATTGGATTTGGGAGATAATATAACATCGTGGATAAAGCAAATATATAAGGATCAAAAAGCAAAATTAATAATAAATGGTACCAAAACAGAGGAATTTAAAATAGAGAAAGGAACGAGACAGGGGTGTCCGTTATCTCCGCTCCTCTTTATTATGTGTCTAGAGATCTTATGCCAGAAGATAAGAAAGGAGAGACAAATAAAAGGGACGTCGATAAAAGGATGTGAAACCAAGATTATGGCATACGCAGATGATATAGCATTAATAACGGAAGATCCGCTGAAGAACATTCCTAAAACCATTGAAATAATTGAGCAGTATGGACACTGGGCAGGCTTAAAATTAAATAAAAATAAATCAGCTTTGTTAACAATGAATATAAACGAGGGAAGAAAGAAGAGATTAAATGAGATAACAAAAATACAAATACAGAAAAGAATTAAATATCTGGGTATTGTAGTCACTAATCGAAATTCAGATTTATTTGAAAACAATTATAAGAAAATATGGCAAGAGATAAAAAAGAAACTGTTAAAATGGTCTAAATTGAAACTATCTTTGATGGGAAAAATTGCTTTAATAAAGATGAATATCTTACCTAAATTAATGTATTATTATCAAAATCTGCCAGTGATACTAAACGAGAAAGTCTTTAACCAATGGAAGAAGGATCTACAGAAATTTATCTGGTCGAAAAGGAAATCAAGAATAAAGTGGAAGATAATGGTGGACGCAAGGGAAAGAGGAGGCCTGTCACTCCCAGATTTAAGACTATATTTTCACGCAAATTGCTTGGAATGGATTATGAATTGGATTAAATTGGAAAACGAAAATTTATTAAATTTGGAAGGTTTCAACATTAGATATGGATGGCACGCATACCTATGGTATGGCAAATTAATACAAAATAAAGAATTCAACGACCACATACTAAGAAGAGCTTTATTAAGAATCTGGGCCAAATATAAAGGAAAAATTTACAGACATATGCCGTTATGGGCGTCACCACATGAAGCCTTCATGAAGAGAAGCAAATTAGTAGAAAGGGGATGGCTGATATATAAAGATTTGGTAGAAAATGTGAATGGAAAGATACAAATGAAAAGCAGGGAACAATTGATACAGGAGGGAATAGATTTGGGCTGGTTTACATATAGACAGCTTCTAGGGAGATTTAAAGATGATATGAAACAGTATGGAATAACAATGGAAAAAACAGAATTGGACAAGATAATAATGAATGAAGGCAAAGATAGTAACGGGATGATATCTAAGTTATACAAAGTTTGTTTAAAAATAGAGGTTGAAGAGGAAACTATCAAACCCAGTATGGTGGAATGGGCAAAAAATATTGGTAGAAACATTAGCTTAGAAGAATGGGAAAGAGCATGGGGCAAAGATTTAGAATTCACGGTCTGTGTTGATATTCGAGAGAACTACATAAAGATGTTACACAGATGGTACCTCCCCCCGGTCAGAATTGCCAAAATGTATAAAACCAGAGAGACAGACTGTTGGAGGTGTGGAAAGCAACGGGGAACTTTTTATCATATGTGGTGGTCTTGCCCGGTTATACAAAAATTTTGGAGAGCAGTACATAATTGTATTAAAAGTATGTATAAGGTAAATGTGAAATTACTTCCAGAAACGTATTTGTTAAACATTGTCACCGATACTGAGGTTAGAAAATATTTGAAACCTGTACTCTATTTAATCACAACTGCAAGAATAGTAATTGCAAGAAATTGGAAAAACCAGGGAGAAATAGATGTAGAGGAATGGTTGATAAAAGCACTGGATGTGGTAGAGATGGACATGATCACCATACGGTTAAAAGACATTGTTAAATACGAGGAAAATTACGAAGATATATGGATACCTCTATCTAAATTTTGCAAGAAACGTTGGTTATGACTTAGAGTCTGATAAGGGTATAGCTGGAGGCTAAGATATGGCAAGACAGGAAGAGCGGTAGTCTCCCCCGAGATCAAAGAAAAGAAAATCCGGTACTCCCTAGATGTACTTGATATAACAGATATAAACAAGAGGAAGAAATGAGCTGTGGATACCATAGTACCTACTAGATAAACAGTAATGGAAAAGGGGAAATTTAATGAATGGTGCGGTAAGGAAAGCTGATTTAGATCGAGGAATGAAATAAGAAATTCATAGCTGTATAGATATAGTAGGAAGAACTTTAAAGCTGATTGAAGGGATCTGAAACCGGAAGACTCTCTTTATTTGTATGGTTTGATGTGTTGTTTTGTCGGTTTATAATCATTTATTTATTTTTGTTTGTTTGTTTTCTTTTTTTCTTTTTTTTACAAGCTTATGAATGTGATGTTTTATTCATGACACCTTTTTTCCCCTCTTTTTTCTTTTATGTTATGTGTTTAGTTAAAATGAATGTATATATATGTATGTAAAGAGTATTTTTAAATAAAAAAAAAATAAAATAAAATAAAATAAAATAAAATGCAAAAATGCTGTGCCTTATTTCTTTGCTACTGCTAAGCCTCCTTTCCATGTCTGTCTCATCTTCCTGCAGGGCTGTAATGTCATGGAAGATCAGGACCTTCGGGAGATTGGGATTAGTGACCCACAGCATCGCAGAAAACTTCTACAGGCTGCACGTTCCCTGCCTAAGGTTAAAATAATGCATAGATTCACATGCAAACTCATTTAAAGCACTGTTAGAATATGCTGGACTTGATCATTGTGAATTGACAGACCATTTTACAAAAGCAGATTATGTTTTGGAAGAGGAATAAGAGCATGTTCTATTTTTCATTGAACATTTGAACCAGACAGATCTTGAACAGTGATCGGTTAATCAGAGCAACATAAGCTCTTGTTGCTTCTCAAGAAATGACACATTTGTAAATGAGAAGATAACCACCGGAGCAAACCCAAAACATTGTGAAGAATTGTGCTCTGGCTAGTTTGTCACATGATGAAATCGTTATTGCATCATTAATTAGATTAAAAGCCGAAGTCCTAAAGTATTGATAAGTCACAAAACAGGCTTTTCCCCTATTTGTGTTCCAAGTGGAGGCCTCAGTCCCACAGGGTTGCCAGTCCAAACATAAAATGCGCCAATACAGCCTTATGTGATTCTATTACTGGAAATATAGGGTGTTTCAAAATGTTATGACTGTACGTTGTACTGAATGGAACATTAAGGTTTTATTTGAGCAAAATGACTCCTCCTAGAATAGAAATTTTAGTATTCCATTCCATAACTGTTTCAAATAGATCCATGCAGTAAGCCAGGAAAACTGGTTTGCTTACTTACTATTGCTTGCTGATTGAAAAGCAAAGCATTAGAAACTAATGTTCCTGATTCGTGGCCATTACAGAAAGCCGGTACATTCATACCTAAGCAAGTTCCACTTGCAAAGGTTATTGGGATCTGTTGCTATCTTGACAAGTTTATCTTTTGTCTCTTGGGTGGGAACTTTTTTCTCTTGAGGACTATATTCCCTTAGAGGTAATTTGTTGGGTTTATGTAAATGATGGACTGTGTTGAAGCCTGACAATGAGCAGAGCCAAAGGTAGGCAGTACCTCCATCTCTAATAAACCCTTTTTCTTTTCCACAACTCCTCCCCATTCATGGGGCATGGGAAGAGACAGAATTCAAATGCAATAGCTAGCAAAAAGTCATATGAAATTAGGCTGAAAGCTAGGATCACCAATTTCTTCCATTTTTGATATGGTCTCAACTCACTTTGACCTCATCATAAAAGGAACTGTGAAGCAAAGAAAACATTGCAAGTAATTGAAATGTAACAGGCTGTTTTCATTAAGAAGTGATTTGTAACAAAATTTGGGGATATTTTGGAACAGAGATTAAATGTTTGGGAAGCTGTTCAACACTTTAGCTGCTTTCTGTTCCAAATTCCCACACACACATACCTTTTTTCCCTGGGAGAGAAAAGAGGTACTGGTATCTGTTTCATGAGCTCCAGTAGCTCAGTTATACTTAATGGACATAGTACTATCTCATAGAAAATTATGTAGTGTTTTAGACTGTCTTGGATAGTAAGTGTCGCCAAATTCAGTTTTGAGTTATATGACATAACAATATTCCTCTGTTTGTTAAAATCCAAAGAGTCTCACAGAGTGCTAATAGTTTTCTTTCTTGCATTGTCTGTAGGTGAAATCCTTGGGCTGTGATGGAACTCAGCCTTCTGTTCCTGCCTGGCTGGACTCCTTGGGGCTACAGGACTACATACAATCATTTCTATCAAGTGGCTACAGCTCTATAGACTCAGTGAAAAACCTCTGGGAATTAGAACTAGTAAATGTAAGTTACCAAACTCCAAATAGAATCAACATTGCAGGACTGTTCATATTGACAAGCCACAACATAGGAATATTTTGTGAGGGTTTTGAAAAACAACTTTCTCCTTTTCTTCAGGTGCTTAAGGTAAATCTTCTTGGGCATCGCAAACGTATAATAGCCTCTCTGGCAGACAGACCATATGAGGAACCCCCACAGAAACCCCCACGGTTTTCTCAGCTAAGAGTGAGTCACTTTTTATATTTCAGATTTCCTGCTCAATTTTTTAAAAGAACACTTGGTGTCTGATTATGTCTAACATCCATGGTTTTTATTATCCTTTCAAACCTCCTTTCACTAACTAGGGAAACTTAACTTCTGTTGGGGGAGATTAAACACACACCTTTGGATTTTAGCAATGGTTGGATTGTGTTTACTATGATCTCAGGTGCTTCAGAACAGGGGCTGTGGGGCTTCAATCATAGACTGGAAGTACAGTATTCATACTTATATCTCAAATAAACAGTCTTTTCCTTTAAAATGATCTCTGAGAAAATCCTAATTTGTAAGGCTTGCTATATATTGATGGAGGATGAGGGGAAATGGCCAAATAAAAGAACAGCTGAACCAGCATATTCCCCAAAACATTTTTCCTGCTGTTCTCATGCTGAGACTAAAAGAGCAGCCTTTTTAAAAGCACTGGAAATATTTAAATTGTTTCTAAAATGTTTCTTTCCCTGAGTAAAAGCTTTTATCCCAAAAGGTGTTGGGAATACAAAATAAATGTATTTGTCTTCCTCTGTCTTGGTTCAAATATTATAGCTGTTATGTTGATCCTTTCTGGTGGAATGGATAAATCCCTGTTTAATCTGTGGCTCATGTGAGCAGCTCCATTTCCCACCGTGTAAGAGTCATGGGACTAGTGTTTAGTCCAGTACTGACTATCAGCATTCCATTATTGACTATCAACTTTCTTTTTTTTTTATTGATAGTCCAGTTCTACAGCTCAGATGCATCCTTGGGATGTAATACACTAAACAAGGATATTTTCCCCCAAGGTGCATCTGAAGCACCAGAAAAAAAATAGATGTGCTTTACATAACTTATTTCATTCTCATTTCCCACTCTGCATCCCACCCCTACCCCCCAAAATCAACCCCAAACCAACCTTTCTTCCCTAGAAGGCAGGAGACAGAAGGTCAGAAATCCAGGATTTTCCATAGCTTAAATAATAGAGGCCTTGTATTTTTTAGAGATAATGTGTTTGCATACGCTATAAACTCTTGTATTTAGGATGATAGCTGGCACTTTGAGAAAGCTTACTGTTTTTGAATGAGTACAAGGACAGATGAACAAACCATAGTTCAACCTACACAATTACTGGCCAAAAATCCTGTATATACAATGGAATATTGGTACTGTATGTACTTCCATTTTGTAAAATAGTTTGTGACATTGCACATATATACTCAGCTGTCATTATTTTTCCTCTTCCAAGCGGAAGTCATAATGCCTTTAGATGTGTGCAAAAATGCCTTGTATCATCCATGATTACATGATACACAGTGGTGGTATGCACAGGTCCATTATATAATCACAGGATTTCTAATAAATGATTGTTAGGAAATCTTACACATTGGCACCATTGCAAACTGTTCAAAATATGAATAAGTCTAATCAAATGATAAGTTTTTAAAAGCCTAGCAATCTATAGCTAACTGTCAGTGCAACAGCACATTTGACAGGCAGCAGTGCCTGAGGCCTTGTTCATGCAAACACCAGATGAGGTGATAATACCTTACTATAGAATGGTCACCTAATCTAAGATATTCTTCTCATATACTAACCTAGACATCAGGGATATTTGTAAACAAACCCTCACCTGTTTTCATGAATAAAAAATTGACAGCAGAAGAGTACAGTAGAAGAGGCCAAATTTTATTTTTCCTGGCCTCCCTGGCATAGCTACTCAAGGGAATCACATCCTTTGAATCTTGTCACTTCAAGGGAAATATGGTTGTTTGGAACTCTTGAATCTGAGGCTTGTGATGCCACTGCTCATTATCATCCAAATCCATTGTTATAATGTCCAAGTGGCCAGCCATTTCCTATTAATGAATAATCAGAATGATTTTTGTGTCAAGGTGCATTGGGCTAGATACATGTGCAAACTCCTTTGGCTCCTAGTTGCCCTTGTAATTAGCTTTTGCCTTGGAAAGGAAATTATTCATTTGAATAAACACGGAAGACACTGAAAGATTTCTTTGTTAGCTTAATAGTGTTAATCAAATATCCTTTTGAAATGGAATACGTCTTTCTTATATATGTGTAATATGACATGTCAGCCATATCTGGCTATTAAGTTTAAGTTATAATCTCCCACACATAAAGCAAATACTGCCTATGCTCGACCCCCATTTAAATGAATGGGGCTCGTGCACGCGATGGCGGGCGTGCCCCCCTATTCATCCCTATGGGATGCACCACCCGTTCTCCCCGTGCGGCTTTCAGTGTATGCTGAAAGCCACATATGACGCAGGCGCCCTGTATTCAGAGTTAGAATTCATTATCATCCTTATCCCTTGTCATGACTGTCCCAAATGGCCAGCCATTTCCTGTCAGTGGATAACCAGAATGATTCTTGTATAGCACCAATTATCCCTTACTCCAATAATGGCAAAAGCAACTGAGCATCCACTACAGATAAGATCATAACTGTAGAGCAAGCGAGTTCAATTACTCCTTGTAATGGACATATTAGCTAATAATAATAATAATAATAATAATAATAATAAATGAAAGTTTGAAGCTGAGGTCTTGTTGGCCAGCATAACTCCGCTTGTATAGGTGGTGGCACCAAAAGAAGGAGGAGGATTAATATGGTAACAGGCACAGCCGCAAAGGCTTGCAAGAAGGAAGAAAACGTTTTGGCTTTCAGAAAAAAAAGCCTACAGAGCCATTTGTCCTTTCCTGTCACCACTTGTACCTCTGCAAAAATAGACTACACTATCTAGCATAAAGCACTACATAGTCTATATGTGACATGTCTGCAAATGTGTGTGTCATACAGTACATTATCATTATATTTTTCAATGGATATGTAGGCTGTAGCTGAAAATAACACAGGTCTGTTAGCATTGGCTTGAGACAACATTTTTTGTATGATAGGCCAAAGAGCATTGTCTCCTTACAGAAAGAATTCTATCTTTTCTTGTCTGTGGTGTTGTAGAAGTTCTTTCCTTCGTGACCTTAAAATGTAGTAGGTAGTTAGCTGGCTGTGCTTTTATTCAGACTCTCAGTGAATAATGTGTCATAGCGAGCTGTCACTCTTAATAGGACAGAGCCAAAGCGTGATTCATATTCTGTAGTAGACTTAC
The DNA here is from genome assembly GCF_019175285.1 of Sceloporus undulatus. Classification (NCBI taxonomy): domain Eukaryota; kingdom Metazoa; phylum Chordata; class Lepidosauria; order Squamata; family Phrynosomatidae; genus Sceloporus; species Sceloporus undulatus. The sequence continues at coordinate 64,387,945 of NC_056525.1, read as the reverse complement.
ATTAATATCTCAAATGCATTGTTAGATCAGTGTGTAGTGTACCATTGATGCAAATGCTAGACCTGTGCTTCAGAGAACATTTTTTCTCTAGTATTTTTCACTTCTGTCTGAAAGCAGTATTTTCAGGATGAAGGTTAATTAACAGTGAATGTCTTTTTTCTGACTGTGTTGGTGTTAATAGTCATATTATTATTAAAAACCTTTAATGAATCTTCACCTATCTGAAGATAAACAGATCATAATGCTTATCTTTCTGATTGCAGTGCCAGGATTTGATATCTCAAACATCCTCACCCCTGAGCCAAAGTGACTCTTACACAGGGAGGTCAGCAGATCTCCTGTTACCTTTGGGGGATGCTGGAAAGAAGAGACATGAGAGCAGTCATGATACTGCTTCTTACCCCAGAACAGAGAGACTCAAGGCACAGGTTAGAAAAGTCTACCTTTTTGAAATGTGTTATATTTTGCCTATTGTTAAGGTCTCTTCAGGTCACAATCCACAGTCACCAGGACCCCAGCTACTGCTGTGAAAGCCATTGCTGTTGAAAAAAACATGGTGGTCCAACCACCACCAAGAAATAAATTCATGCTGCTGAGAGCTATGTGGCATTGCTGGCTTATCTGCAGTGGCAAAGCTGAATGAATCCCCCCAGTTTGCTTCTAGTTCCCCTGCTCTCTGAGCCCGTAAGGCTTAAGACACACACACTCTCTCTCTATCACTCACACACACACACACACACACAATCGCATACACATGAACAGTCACCTTTCATATTACCACTTGCTCCTCTGAGAAGTGATTTTCTGGTTCTAGGAGAACACTCTAGGAGCTACACTCAGAGAGTAGGAACCATAGAGCCTCCTCTGAGTGGCTGCCAGATCATCAACTAAAAAATGATTTGTCAGTGACTGTCAGCAAGCACTAGGGCTAGTTGCTCTCTGATGGCATCTGACTGTTGCTGAAACCAAGAGAGAGATGCAGTTTTAAAAAGTAAAAGAACAACTTTTTGCATTCATGGTGGTGAAGTGGAGGGGTGGGTGCTGAGGGAATTAATTTTGAAAATTAATGTAATTAATTTATATTGGGTGAATAGAAACGAATATTAATTAACATTGTAAACATAGATTACCTACTTGGAAAGTGTGGAGGGATAAAAATTTGAAAGTACAGTTGGAATAAGTAAATTTAATAGGATTTTCTTGTAATAATTTTAGTTTAAATTGAATGACATAAATTAATTTTAGTGAAATTAAAATGGACATTTGGGGGCTTGTAGTCAAATTACACTTGAATTAATTATATTAATGTGTATATTCTTGTGCAATCCCTCCGCTGGTATTGCATGGAGCTCTTGGGGCCACAACAGTTGTGCACTTTAAGAGCTTCATCTATTACCCTGTAAGATGTTGCATGAGTGAAATGCTTTATTATGGTGGTAGGAAAGTAATCCTTATTGAAAAGGAGATAAATTTTATAAAAGCCATAAGCAGTTTCCCGAAGTGGAAAAAGACAGCAGTGAGCTATGGCTGCTGGCTCTGTGACTTCTTATGTAGAAGTAACAGCTGGAGTGCACTACTGTTTTCATAATAGGGAAAGCAGTGTCTAGCTCTGGATGTTCCTGGTCTTTGATACCACAAGAGCTTGGTGGGTGGGAGTGGGAATAGGCTAGGCTATGAGGCAATAGCCATCTTTTACCACTTTTTCTCACGTTGCGTGTATCGTCATATCTTTTATATGGTATAGTGCAGTGCTACTCAGAGTGGGGATCCGTGAGCAACTGGCTGTCTATCCTTGGCAAGTTTCCAGGAAAGAAACAGTTGCATCCAATGGCACACTGGGAAAAAATAACTGAAGATCTCTCATGTGAGATAGCCAGTGTAATGGAACTGGGTTTAGATGGCTGGAGGTAATTTTTGAGCAACAGTGCTGGGCAATATGAAATGGAGGGTGTACTTCCACCAGGGTTCAAGTCCCACTTGGCCATGTAAACCTCCTAGGTGACCTTGGGCAAGTCACACTATCTCAGCCCCATAGGAAGGCAAAGGCAAACCACCTCTGAACAAATCTTGTCAAGAAACCCTCATGATAGGTTCCTGAGGGTCAGCAATGACTTAAAGGCACAAAGCAACAACAAGAAAAAATGCTGAACTGCATAGACCTTTGGTTTGATTACTATGGCTCTTTTTAGTAGACAGTGTATACACAACAGGATAGTGTTATGTCCTGTGATTAAATAAGTCGAAAGAAGATTTTGTTATTTATTTAGAAATATTTATATACTGCTTAGGTCCAAAGCATTCAAACCAATAAAACATAATATATATTCAGTACATAATGCACAGTGAAGTACATGGTCCATGAAATAGATGTTAGCTTATACTAAATAGAGAAGTTTGATTTAAAGGTGTTTTTAACATGTATCTAGAATTAAGAATAGTTGGAGTATGCTGAATATCTAATGGAAAAGTATCTCACATATTAGCTGCCACACACAAAGTGCTCTGCTCCAAACAATTGCAGAGTGGACCTTAGACATTGTCAGGAGGAGCTCCTCACATGACCCACAGAGTGAATGAAGTATATAAAAGAGAAGACAGCTGTAACCACTGCCCAAACTTTTCAGAATTTTGTAAACAGACAACAAAACCTTAAATCTGGCCTGGCAGCAAACAGGCAGGCACTCCTGTTCTTTCAGCAGGAGTGTCATGTGCCAACTGAGGTCTGGTCAACTGATCATACTGTCCATTTTTTCTGTGTTACCAGTCTGGACAGCAGTGGCTAGGAGTTAGGCTTTTTTAGTTTCAAAACTTCGGCAGCTTGCCTCCCATGGTTGTTTTTGAAAAATCTGTAAAGTTTACATTTTCCCCTAGTCCTTTCAAGTGCCTGCATTGTCTTATATGTGCATTTTTTGCTAATATGTGAAACCAATAATTTATGTTTGAGAAGGAGAAAGTTTGGGTGCATGTAAACCACTTTTAACTTTGTGAAGCATTGTTTTAAAATATATAAAGAAATGTTTTGATAATGATGTTACGTAATATTCATCCTCAGCATATTCTTTAAACCCAACTAAGTGGCCTGATTCTGATTTAAACCGGGGCTTGTTTTTTCAGGAAGAACGCCGTGAATCCAAACTTACGCTCAGACCCCCAAGTCTGGCTGCTCCTTATGCTCCTGTCCAACATTGGCAGCACCAACCAGAAAAACTTATATTTGAGTCTTGTGGGTATGAAGCCAATGTAAGCATATTCTAGATCCTTTTACAAATTAATTACTCTTGTGAATAATCCTGGCTGCCCCTATAAAACAGGTGGGGAAAGTGTGGTCCATGGGCACATGCAGCCCCCATGGCCATTTTGTGTTCTTCAGGAACCCCCTCTCATTTTAATTCTAAATGACCTCTGGTGGGTTATGGGAGCATTTTTTGCCACATCTTCACCCCATGGGGCATTTTAAGTTCAAGAGAAGCCTTTTTAATAGGAAGACAACTTCTAGTCACTTCCTGTTGTTAAGAAAAGTCTTCTTCCAGGCCTAAAATGGGAAGGGAGGTCTCAAAAAGAGCAGAAATGACACCCAACACATATGTGTTTGGGCCCAAAAAATTGGATTTGGGGAGATAGAAGATGCAGTGGGCAGTCAGCTATCCGAGGTTTCCTTGGGGACTAATGTGGCCCCTTAGCCTTCCACAGATGCTGACTTCTACTGTGAAATATCCACTGACATTTGGATAACAGCTGTTTTAGTTATTGCTGTTTGCTTAGGGCAGAACTGGAAAAGTTATTTACAAAAATAGCCCGAGGATGACAGGCGTGGCCAACCGTCCAAGATGGCAGATGTGTTTTAGAGCAGCTCAGCACAGTCCTGGTGACTTTCAACATTTGTGGCATGTAAAATAAAGAAGTAATTGTGTGGTTAGGAGGCATCCTACTCAAGGCACCTCATGGATCAACCCATTTTGGACTTCTGCATGCCTGCAAAAGAAGCAAAAAGACAATCAGCTTCTGGAAGAGGCAGATACTGCACCAGGCCCTGGAAAAGCCATTCAAGAAGGAAAACAAAGGCAGCAACAAGGGCAACCCGTTCGATTATTTTGTTGTTGTTGATTTAATATTCTTCATGGAACTGAAATAAATAAAAGTTAAAAAGAAAAAATTCCCTGAAGATGTGGACAGGATCTTTGGAATGGTGGAAACCGCCATACATGTATTGGAGCCTTGCCCCTCCTTGCTCCTTAGTAGGGGACAGGCTGAATGGTTAAGGGGAGTGGGGAATGTCACACTGTAGCAAGGGAAGTTCTCATCCCACCCAAAATATGTTGTGGTGAGGACATTACTTAAAAAAATAATTTCTGAATTTTTCCATGCTCAAGAACTATAGGTCAAATGTTCCTCTTCTGTGCAAGATCTTAGAACATGTGGTAGTTTCCCAGCTCCAGAGATTCCTGGATGAAACAGATTATCTAGAACAGTGATTCCCAAACTTTGGTCCTCCAAGTATTTTGGACTTCATTTCCCAGAAGCTTCAAGCAGCTTGGTCAACAGTCAGGAATTTTGGGAGCTGAAGTTCAAAACATCTGGTTCTGCTGCACCTCTCAGTGTCTCGTGATCTCTGTGTTTTTGATTCCAAGAAAGCTATCTCAGTACTGAAGCCATATCTGTTGCCAGTAATGCACTAGATGAAGGCAAACAAATCAAAATGAAACCCAGACTTGATAGAGGTGGTCCTGGTCATTTTATTCATGCTTTAGTTGATTCTTTTTCTGAGTCACCTTAGGTCACACTCCAGAAAGGTGCCATATAAATGAAAGGAAAGAAATATAATTGGTTGCTTCCATGCAGAGTATTAATGAGAAGGCTAGAAAAGTAAAGGATTTTTTGAGGCAGATACAGTGATTCTGTCTTTGAAATAATGTATACAAACAGCTGTGTTAACATTTACTGCTGATTCTCTCCTCCGATCAGTATTTAGGATCCATGTTAATCAAAGATCTTCGAGGGACAGAATCAACACAGGATGCCTGTGCAAAAATGAGGGTAAGTGTGTACTTCATAGAACATAATACACTATGTCCATCTTTAAAAAAAAACCCCTTTATGTTCTGGAATTCCAGTTTTGACTCTTTGTCCAGGGCCCAGGCCATACTAACTAGAGCTAAACTGGAAAAACTTTCAAGTTTCTTAGTTTCACAATCTACCACTTTGAGCTAGTCAAGATCTTTAATAGATTTCTTTAAAACTGATATGCAGAATAGTTAATGGGGTATTAGTGAGACAAAAACATATGGTTGGAGGCTTCTGAAATCTTGTTGTTCATCCCCTGCAACCCATGAGAAGGAGAATCAATTTATGTCTTTTAATGAGTTTTCTTTCCTTTTGTGAAGAAATCCACGGAACATATGAAGAAGATCCCAACAATAATATTATCTATCACTTACAAAGGAGTAAAGTTCATAGATGCATCTAACAAGGTAAGAAAAATCAAGAACCGTGCCTGGAGAGCTGCTGCTAGTAAGTGTTAGGAATGGGAATACTCTGGCTCATGGGCTAGATTACGACTGAAGGATGGAAGTCTCAAACCTGCCAGAAACGTCTTTTTTTTTTATGTTTGATCAGTGATTGGGAATAATGTACAGTATAAGAGACCTATGTAAATTCCCAAAAGCTGTTTTATAGAACTAAGCTCTGATTTGCAGCCTGGTGGTGGTGTATGCTTGTGCTTTTCATTTGCTCAAAGTTGTCACAGTGGAGATTACGCTGAGGAAATAGGCATAGAACTGAGCTGTGCTTTATAGGCTTGCTGGGAAAACATCAAAATAGTTAAAAATTACATCTGTTCCCACACATTTTACTTTATCTGTGTTCCACACCAATAGCCTTACCTGCCACTGGAATGCAATTATAACAACTTCTTAAGACTTTTCCCATATTAGAATGTGGACCGTGGCCTGAAAAAGGTAACCTGACCCTATTTCAAAAATTGGTGAGCTAGGTGAACCTGTAGAGTTGCTAATTTATAAGGCTGTTTTTTTTAAAAAATTCTGTTATGTTTTATCATGATGACTTTGTGCCATATTATTCTACAGCCTGCTTAAGACAGGCTGTCATCAAACAACTTGTGATGTTGGGCTGCAATTCTGATTAATCGAAATTGCCAATAATGAGCAGTGATGAGTTGCAGACCAGCAACATCTCCAGGGTCACAACTTGGCCACTCAGGTTTAAGAGAGTAATTACGATTTTGACAGGTGCCCAAACTGGGAAAACATATTAGAAGAATCTGAATTTACTTGATGGCAATCAGTGGTTTGTATCAATTTATACATTAATAAAATAAATCATTTTATTCTGAATATAATTTCTTTAAGGCAGCTTCACGGTATAATATCAAGCAAAACCACTGTTTGCTTATGTTTGGCAGAACGTTATTGCTGAACATGAAATCCGGAACATTTCCTGTGCTGCCCAGGACCCAGAAGATCTTTGTACATTTGCCTATATCACCAAGGACTTGCAGACTAGCCACCACTACTGTCATGTGTTCAGTACCATTGATGTGGTAAGAGATATGTAATAATAGAAGAGAATATGTTTTTCATAGCTTCAAGATAGACATGTGAAACACAACATGCTTGTTACAGGAACCCTAGGGGGTGTGTACCTGTAATTTACTTAGTTTGTAAATATATCCACCTCCTGCCTAAATACTCCAAAAGCACCAAATCCTGTCTGATCTTGGAAACTAAGCAGAGTCAACCCTGGTTAGTACTTGGATGGCAGACCACCAATGAATAGAATGTGCTGCAGACTTTATTTCAGAGGAAGAAACTAGCAAAACCACCTCTGAGAATTCTTGCCTAAGAAAACCTTATAAAAGTCATAGAGTTGACATGTGTCAAGTCCCCCCCCCCCCCCCCCCCCGCAAGTTTAAAAGACAGATTATTTTCATTCAGACATACACACTATGAAAACCTGCGGCAGATTTACTGTGAGCTTTTTTTCCCATTGTCAAAAAAGGGAGAGCGGTGATTCCATAGCCACATTCTGAATGTCAGCCAGGTCAGTACTGCAAGCTTCTGGCAAATACTTGAAGCCCATGAGTGACCACTTCTCATCAGTGCAATAGTGGTTGGTGCTTTTACTCCTGGTATCTGGATAGTGGCATCCCCACCTCTAGTGTCACTCAAGGTTGTGTATGTGGGGGATACTGCAGGAGAGTGGCAGCCAAAAGGGCACACTTGGACTTCTCCTCCTCCATGGCAACGGAGGTCTCCGCCACCATGGCAAAGGCAGGAAAGGCACATTTAGGCCTCTCTGTCTTCTCACGAGGAGGCCTCTGCCATGCAGCAAAACTAGGAGGGGTGCACTTGGCCCTCCTCACCTTGAAGCAGGAGGACCAGTGCAGGCCGTACCCCCCTAATGGTACCACTGCATGTGAGAAATACAGGTTTGCTTATAAAGATGTGGCCCTGAGAAATAATATTCACCATATGAAGTGAGCCCTTATCTGCAAGCTCTACAGTAAAGGGATCTTTAAGATACTGTGTGGTGCTCTTTTTGTTGAAACAGAGGACACTGATGTGTGACTTTCTTTTCTCAAGAATCTAACATATGAAATCATTTTGACATTGGGACAAGCATTTGAAGTAGCCTACCAGCTGGCTCTCCAAGCTCAAAAATCAAAACCTCCAGGTGCTTTGACAGCTGAAACGATAGAAACAAAATCTTCAAAACCAGTGCCTAAGCCTCGAGCCAGCATGAGGAAATCAGCAGTATGTATAATTTTAATATACATATTATGTACTCATATTAGTATTTAACATGATGCATGTGCAAACAGATGTGTTCCTCCTTTCTGAGCAATCCAAGATCAGGCTTTTTTATTATTGATTCTGTAGTTAGTTCAGGTGAGTACAATATTTATGAATGGCATACCTTTTCACACGGTCTCTCATGATTTTCTTGCAAACAAGGTAGTAAAATGCAAGCTAGACAATGCTGTTAGGTGATCAGCCTATCCCAACTTAGATTTGTGCACAAAATTCCTGAGTTGCAATAAAATGGGAACCTATGTAGACATTGGATGGTATTTTTACAATCATTAGAGCTTTTATACTATAAAGTTGTTTCCATCCAAGAGTTACTGTGTTTCAAGCAGCTACAGTAGTTCCTTTCCTTCCTAAAACAAAGGTATTAGTTTCAATGTAAGTAATTTCTGTGTTGGTATTGACAGGATAATCACTAGTTGGTGTCTAATGACTTTTCCAGTATTGTTCAGCTGGGAATACAGTGGGCCCTTGATATCTGCTGGGATTTGGTTCAAGGGCTCTCTGTGGATGCTCAAGTCCCATTAAATACTATGGTGTAATAAAATGTCAAAATCAAGGTTTGCTTTTTGGATTTATTTTTGGAATTTAGAATATTATCTATTGGAATTTATATATAGCCATGGATGATTAAATCTGTGGATAAAGAGTCTGTGGATGTGGAGGGCCAACTGTATTTTGTTTGCCTTTTGTGTGCATGTATTCACACTCATTCTCTCAAGCTTGCTCTGTAGAAATGGCAGAAATACATCATCACTGTCACAGTAAGAGTTCTTGTTAGTCTTAACAAGGAACTAAAGCTACTGGAGTGCTGGCCCACATGCTTTCTATACTTGTTGTTCTCCTTTAATGTTACCGTTGTCTGTGTTGTGCTTGCTCCCATTCCTCAGGTGCCGCTCCCTCCTGATAATCGCTGTTGTTACTGTCACACCTGTACTACACACCGTCCCTCCTATCTGCCGCTGCAATCTGTTAGTCAAGGAGCTAAGGTCTTTACCCTTCTTGCAGTCACGTCTCTGGTTACGAATGCCTTCTGTTAATCAAACTCTCCTTCAGACTATCTCCATAGTCTTTCCATATAGCTTTGCTGCTCTGTGTTTCGTTCTGTTTTGAACATTTTTAATAGATTATCTCAATTTAATTTTCACTTACATGACATTACATGAGAGGAGTTAAAAATATTGTTTCAGTGCTAAAATTTCTGGGTTTTGCTTTTATTCTATCAAATTAAATTTAGGAGGGAAAGTGTTCTGCAACCTGAAGTAATAATGTCACACGAGAAAAACTAGCTATATTGCTCTGCTAGATAAATATGCCTCATTTATCTCCCTTTACTGAACTTCCAGAAACTGCCACCAGATTTCATCTTTGGCTCATATTTGATTTTGCTTAAATATATTTGTTCATATGCTGAAATGAAATTTCTGCTGGTGTTAACTGAAAAAAACTGGTCTGTGTCTTTATGGTGACATTTTAAATGCTTTATTTCTGCATCTGTACATCCTCTACTTAAGCATTTAAAACAACAACCCTAGACATAATGTACCCAGATCTGCCTTCACATTTTCAGAGAGAACAACTTGCCTGATGTGTTCTTTTATTCCAATGTTTTTCTAGCTGGAGCCATCTGAAGTGGACCAAGACTCACAGTCTCATGCTAGTGTGTCTTGGGTAGTAGAGCCCAAGCAGGATACCAAGAGGACCCTCAGCACTAAGTATGAGACTACTATCTTCTGAAAACAAATCCTGCATCCATCCAGTCTAACTGTGCCTTTGCAGTCTGATCTGTCTCCTGTTCTAAACCCCTCCTTGCTCCCATTGCTGGCACTAAGTGTGGTACCATGCAAGGCAACAACACTAGGATACCATAGACTAAACATCTTTTTGTATCTGATTTTTACTGAACACTGTGAATTCTCCTAATGGGAACAAGGTTAACTCACTGAGAGAGCCACCTGTTTTAGATGTCCAAGAGGTGGGAGAAACAAGTCTATGGGAGTCAAGTATGTGGATTTGGGAAACCACCTGGTGTTTCTTGACTTTGTCTTCATTTTGACACTGTGAATTTGTGGGGTGAACCAACACTCCATGGGCCTTTTCTATTTAGTATTCTTATTCTTGGACTGTTCTACCATTTTGGTCTCGTGTACATTCTGTCGCAATCTAGATTATACCTCCACACTGAGCCATGGCCACAAACTGTTCCAACAAGTAGCACTCTTTTACCTATAATCTCAGAAGACGCTAACCACTGTGATAATACTTGCAAACCTCTTGCTCACCATATCCTAGCATGGGATCCTGCTCACAATCTTTGCTGTCCCTGGATATTTGAATGCATGGTGTAATGTAAGTCTTCTAAGCAATATGACTACTTCTATTAAGCACTGTCTTTTTCTTAGGAGTCAGGCTTGGTATATGTTTTCAGCTATCTGTTATGTATTTCTTGTCATCTGCTTTAATTTACTACTTGGCTTTTCTATTCAAAATAACCAATCTGCTTGAAAATAATTTTGAATCTCATTTTCTGGACTCTGATTAGATTGTACCTTTTAAAGACACATGTTGCTAATTATAAATTATGAGCCAAGACTGACAATCAGGGCCTCATACTGAGCCAGAAGTACAGAAAGAAATGGGGTGGGGAATTTTGCTGTATTCAAATACAGTTCCCCTATAGAACCTCCTCATAGTGAACTATCAAAATATGTGCTATTCATCTACCTCCAAGCAGGCCAGTAGCCTTTTCTCTTTGGTCCCTCATATCTCTAAAACAGAAACTTTACTTAACTCCTTACTGATTATACATAGAAATTAAATTTTTGATCATGATCAGCATTAGATGCCAGGATTAAGACCAAAGTCTTATTCTCCAAACAGTTAGCTTGGATATTATTACAGAGTGAAAACAAACAATTTACTGGACAAAGACCTGAGGAAAATTTCATGCCTGTCTGTACTGAGAAAGAAATCATAGGGTCAGCTGTGAGACAGTTGTGGATGATGGTGAGTGAGGAAAAGCCTGATGTTTGTCCACTGTCTCTATAATCATTTTTAAGAGTGGCTTTCTAAACAATTCCACTCCTAAGCACAGTTGTTTCAGGGATATTTCATACTATATTTCATTTTGTACAAGTACATTAGACTCAGTTACTAGCAACAAAATGTCTCAGCTTCTCAAGTAATTCCTCTTCTCCAAGAAAGTTTTCAAAATGGAGCTATTGCAGTGAACCAAAACATGAGGGCTCTTGGGACAGAAACTAAGACTGTAGAAATATACACCATGTTAAGAGCAAGCATATACACACATGATTTCTTTTATTGCTCCTAAAGAACTAGGCTGCTGGTCTTCATTATTTGGATAAACAGGATTAATAAAAGAACTTGAGAGATACTGCCATAATCATTTGAGAGGTGGTTTCAAACATCTTTGGGCTTGTGATGCCCAGACTTTTAAGAAACTTAAAAGCAAATTACTCTCCTCACCTGAATATTTAAATCTTATCATCAGGTACCATGCAACTCTTAATAACGTATGTAGGCAATGTCAGTGCTCAGTTCTTCTGAAAATCAGTAGTACATGTGCCTTTTAATGGTGTGCTATCTAGCAAACATCACAGCAGTTGGTTATGAATAGCCATGTGGCTATAGCATACACAAAGCCATATCCCTATCAACATTTCCATCACTGTAACCATAAAGTTTCCTCAGTTGTTTTGTCTGAATGAAATCACTCCATTCCTATTTTTCTTTTAATTAATATTGTCCCCCATTCTGTTTGCCTTCTGCCAAGCTGAACTGCAGACATCCACGTTGCACCATGGAAATATAGTAAAGGGGCAGATCCCTAAGAAGCAGTGGGACCCTGATGGTACGAAGATCAACACCCGGCTCTGGGATGTGTCCTTGGCTGCTCATTAAGGACTTCCAGAGTTGAGTGAAAAGGGATTCCAGCCACAAGCTGACCAAATTTTTTAAATATATGTATTTCTAGCAAGAGAAGTGAAACATCTGAAGTTAAGAGACTTGATGCCATGTGCTATAGATTAATGGGTATTTTCATACAGTGATGTTGTAAAATCCATAGTTTCAGCATAGCATTGAAAGTTGAGAATTCTATCCACAAAAAGAAAACTCAAGAATGCCTGTCTTACAGTAAAGGGTGAGATGATGCCCTCATGTTAAACCATTCACTTCAACAAGTTCCCTAAACTGCTGCAATATAAATTTATTTTGGAGGTACTGGCACCTAGATGGAGAGCTGCAGTAAGCATTAAGTGGGGGAGAGGGGAGGATTAAAATAACCAATATTTAACCCTGTGTAATAGTTGAACAGAAACCTGATACAAACCTGTTTTCAGTGCCGATAATTGTATCACTGCAATATTTCTGTTCTGGTGAAAGGATTTTCCCCCAGGCCTGTATATATTGATCACTGTAGCTCCTTTCATTTCATCCATACACCATATTTTTTTTAAAAAATGTGTTTGTGCCCTGATGGTTTGACATTTTTAAAGAAATTTATTCACAATAAGCACTTTTTATACTAGTTCATAATGTAAGTATGCTTAGTATAGCAATTTCAGAATACAGAAAATGTGGAGATATTTTGGGCATTATGCTATATCACTTGGTTTCTTATCCTACTCCACTCATGAATGACTGCTTCAAGCGGAAGCTGTGCTTATAATTATGCTTCATGTATAGTATCACAGTCTGAAACACTGGTTATGCTTATGGCTGTGATGAATGCATCCTTCTGAACCCTATCCAAGGAAAAGAAGAGGAAATGCAAATAGGTCTGCGGCAGATGTGATAGTTTGTGGTACCCTGCTACTGTGTTAATGGCTTGTTTCAACTTTTCTTACTGCTGTATCTTCAAGATGTAATTTAGTCTTATTCCAGATAGTGAAAATTAAGGGCAAAACCCAGATTGGTTCCAAAAGGCTTGGATTTGGAAATAATTATTGGATGGATTTTTTTTTTAAAAAAAAATGACATTCCTTTACATGTATATATGAGTGATATGCCAGCGTTCATATAAATGTTGCTGCACTGGTAGATCTTTTCTGAGAGAATGTAAAATGAATAGTTTTGTTATAAAGGAGGAATTTTGGAACATGGTGGCAGATATAGATGGAAAAATCTCCCAACATGTTTCTTCTTGTAATCAGGTGCTTCCTCTTTGAGTTTAGTAATATCTAATGGCATCTTCTCCTTATACACTTTTACAGAAGACAATCAAAGTCTTTCTGAACCTGACCTTTCTTAGGAATTAGTTGTTAGAATGTGCTACAAAATCCCATAAAGAGGCAAGACGAACACCGTAGAAGTTTGGAAACTTACCTCTTTATGGGATTTTGTAGCACACTGAAAAAAGTGCCCTATATTCCTGACACTAAATGTGTTTTAAGGTCTCCTTTGAGAACACAATTCCTATTCTAGCACCAGCCTTTGCTGAAGTGGCATCATCTATCAGCTGCTTTTGCCAATGCTCCATCTTTTCGCCTTCTGAAAAAGAAACCTTATTTCTGTAGGCTTATATTTACCTTAAATGGCGGCAGAATGAGAACATACTGTACATAGTAAGTTGGATGAAGGGTTACTTATTTCTTGAATGAGAAATCACATTACTAAACTCAAAGTCATATAATATTTTTCTCTGTATGTGTTACATACTACTGGCTCATAGAAACTGGGTTTTAGACTTTCTTAGATTAAGAGGAAAGTCTTATTTGAATTTAAGGTACATTACAATTCTGCCCAGCCCCCTTCCAGAAAAGAAATTCTAGAGCAGCTTAGGTGGTGAGCTGTGCTGCTCTTGCAGACCAGATACTGAAAGGTACCTCACCTTTTACAATAATTTCACTTGTGAAACTAAAATAGTTTGGGTGATACTTCACTCCTACATTTGTCTCCTTTTGCATGATCAGTATGAATGTCTATTAACAGGATTTTCTTCTATGCTTGTTCCTAAATTGGGCAGGTAGATTCTTGGTAGCAGGCAGTTTGGTTTACAGTGTAGACACTTTTTTGCTAATTGTGATGTATGGCAATGGGACTGATTTGTAATAAAAATGTTATTTGATCTGGTCTTTGTATTTTGATACTTGAACTATTTCCTTGTTATATCCTGTATATAAAATTGTTATCTGTCATTTTTGTGGTACCAAACATAACCAATCTGTGCAACAACATAGACTGACCTCACTACAACAAGGCGAGACTGTAAATATTCCTGGGCTTCCAGCAGTCGTTTTGTTGTTTGTTTTTCATAATTGTATGACTTAGAACAGACTAAATTAATAAAATTAGACATCTCTGTATGAGTTGCTGTGGTTATGGCTATTAGTGTGTACTGTGTATTATAACAAGGCCACAATTCTATGCATGCTTCTAAGTTTCATTGAAAGCAGTTAAGAATGCCTTATAAGGTAATGGCTGTAGCTTTAGGATAGTAGCCTTACTATTCCCAGGTAGCAGAGCACACATCAGTTGGTCTAAGAACACAGGGACAACATTTTGAGCTGTTTAAAGGTTTACTGCAGCAAACTTGGCATTGCCAGTTGGTATTTATGTAACTGTACCCTGCAGCTTCAATAGTCCAGCTGTACAAGTGCTTTGGATACCAAAGCACAGAACAAGACAGCTGCTCTGTTGATTACACTGGACTTTGAGCCAAAGCACAGTCTGAGCAATTGCCAGTCTTCTCCCCTCTCCTGCCATCATGTGCTCTCCCTCATTTGAGATGGTTATTAGGAAGCTGTCCCTGATTTTTCCTCTTGAAGCAGTAATTTCTTCAAGATTCCTGAATAGTATGGACCAAAAACTTGCCTGTTGTAATGAATCAAACTGCTAAACCTTCGACCAACTTCCAATAGTTCTTCCTGAATTGGAGCAAGGCCTTGGAGTAGACTTGCAGAGTTCTTGCCACCATGAGATAAGCAGTGCCTAAGAAAAGTTTCGATCCGTTGCTCTGTAGAAATTAAGATTTGGAAACAGGCCTGAATCCTTTAACTGTCTTCATTGCCCACTCCCAGTTGACTTAACAGTGCAAAGTGAGATGGAATTACCAGCAGTGACACAACAGGACTGACACATGTTTTAAAATCAGGAGACCAATGCCACACACAGGAAAAATTGAAGGCATGTCTCAAAATGTCTTGTTTTTTCCCCTGTGGATTCTATTGTGTGTTCTCCATGGTTTTTTGTCTCTCTGGCTGATATTATCATATAGATATTTGTAAAATTAAGATCATGCATGGTAACTATTGTATTACACCAACCATGACTCTTAAAACTAGGATGCTGAGTTACCATGGGCAATTAACCTTTTCTAGAAAATAGTCAGTACCAGGGGTGGTTCTCATGCAGCCCTTCAGAAGGACTGTAACTCCCAACAGTGAGAAATAGTGAGCTATATGATTGTCACCCTATGCTCTATAACCTGGATGGCAAATTTCTTACCACCAGTGGTAATGAACATGCAAGGACTTAGCTGAGGCTGAAAGTAGTTATAGGATCTTACTTGCAGATAGATGGACACTGCATATGCCAAGGAAAAATTTAGAGGTGATACCCTAAACCCAAAACAACAATTGTGTAAACAAAGAGTCTAGGGGGGATGAAAATGGAAAACACAGTAATTTTATTAAAACAGTGTGTAACAATAGAAAGCAAAAAGAATTAAAAAGTATAAAATATATGCAATCCTGTAAGCAGACAGGCTTGTGCTGGCCTGTATGCCACGCCCTAACATAAACAAGGCTAGAATTGCCAGTAAGTACTAGGCTTGAGAACTGCAAATCCCAAATAGTGTAACAAACATAAGGAGGTGTCAAACATACAGAGTGCCAGTGCAATAGCAAAATAAATTCCTTTACACCTCCCAGAAGGTAATTAAAAGGGATAGCACAGTAAGCCCATTACAAGTGAAAATGAACAAACAAAGACCAAACGCATTTCGACTAGAAGTCTTCATCAGTGGTCATGGTAAACTGATATTACAGTTTATTACAGCCTTGTAAAGTATATCATATAATATGGTGGGACATCAAGTCGCAGTAAGCAACTTGTTGGTCCTCTTGGTCCTAGTATGATACAAAAGACTTGGATGTCCCACATGTAGATACAATTCTGTTGTCCCTTTAATGCATGCATGTGCCACCATTGGGGATGATGGGGCGTGCCATCCATGGGTGCTTAAATCTGCTAATGGCAAGCCCACGAATAACGAGGTACCACTCTATTTACATTTTTTAGTCTACATGTGCTGTCTGCTTTTTTTCTGCAGCAGGGCACAAAACTAAAAAAAATCCCATTTAATTATGGATGGCAAACTTGTGAATAATTAAATCTGCAAAGGTTAGGGGTCAGTTGTACCTTTCTGCTCAAGTTCATTCTCCATGCACAGATATTTAAGAAGACAAAATGGTATCTTTTACCATATAAATGGGCATCAGTTGGATAAGGAAAGGCAGTGTTGATGAACCTTCTCAAAACATTTATGCAGACTGAAAAAATTGTACATTTGGGAAGATTTTCCTAGTAACATTTTCGACGTTTGTGCTCTCCCACAAACATTCTGTGCAGACAGACAGACAAAGGTGCAGGTGTATCAAAACAAGAAAAAGACATAACATTTGTAAACATTGTCTATGAGTTGCAGCTTGGAAACACAATTCCTGCTCAAGTAAGAAATCACATTAAAGATATGCAAACATAAATGACTCACCAATCAAATTCCGTACTGCATTATCCTTATCTGCAAGGCTTCTGAGTTGGCCTTTAAGTAAAGTAGCCTTATCAGCAGTAAGAGCAGGGTACCCCAATTGGAGAAGTGTTCTGTTCACTTCCTGATGTATTTGGCTGCTAATATCCAATAAAGCATCTTCTAACCTAAACCATGTATAAAAATGGGAGTACAGTAACTATAACAGCTCATGGAAATTCAACTGCAACAATATTCTGGTAGCATAACAGCAAAAAGGAACCAAATTCCTAGGCTTATAAGACTTGGAGTAAGAGAACTGGCAAACATTTCGCCTCCACCTGAAAGAGATGCTATATGTGCAGTTTTAACTCTATTTCATTTCATACTATATTCCTATTCACCCTTCTACTCCTCTCTCTGTACACTGTAAGGTTAAAACACACAATTTGTGGATGACTCAACACTTAGGACTCAAGGTGGCTTAAAAATTTAAAAACCAGTAAAATTAAAATAATTAAAGATATGTGTGTGTGTGTTATTTGAAAATAGTTAAACTACAGGGAAAGACCACTTAAAATTGATCAAAAACAGATTATAAAATGAGTGTGACCTCTTGGATTTTAAAATGTGAATGTTAGCTACATTACAGGGTCTCACTGCCTGCTCATAAGCAGCATGGAATGAGGGTAGGTATTCTAACCAGGAAAGATAAATCACAGCAGCATTTGAGTTGACCTGTTAGGAGTCCAAGCCTTCAGCTCAATACAGCAAGCTGCATCAGACTAACTTGTCTGCCATCAGAAAACTTTATTTATACCACACTTAAAGAGAAAAAGAAGCACTGAAGGCAATTTCCAAAATGTATTAACTATAATCATAAAACAATCACACTTTAAAAAGCGCTAAAAGCTAAAATCCTAATTGCAAACAAATGTGAAGATAATTCGTTAAAATTAGCTCAGTTCAATGGCCCTTCATTAAAAGCCCTGATTAAAAGTCCAGAGAAAACTGGTGTCTTGAAACTTTTTCAAAAGGCCTTGTTGATTGTTCTGTGATCTTCAAATTGACATATGGTGATAAGCCAGAAGAAAATGTCTTCATGATGGCCTCTACCTTTTGGAATGTCCCCATGCCACGTCCCACTATTCAGAGGTACCTGGTGTGACATAGATATTAGCCACAAATCAAAGACCTCAGGTTTTATCCAGAATTTTGAACTGCCTATGCTGAACTGTGAATATCGTGTGAGACTGATTTTAAATATTTTAATTCACAATGGTTTTAAGTAATGTAGTGTTTTGTATTTTAATGTTCTTTAATGCTCTTGCTTTCTAAACACTTCTACAGTATGGTTAGATATAGTAAGGAGTTTAGAAACTGATTAAAATAACTAAATCAAGAGGGCCTGTTCACAATCCTGTACATTCCATAACCATAGGACTATAACCAGAAAATATCACCTTTTGCAAAATGCAGCTTTTCAAGTATTGCTGAGGGCATATTCATACCATGTCACATTTACATTACATCAGCTGTAGAAACCAGACTAGTTGCCCCCATTGTCTCCCAAGTGGAGCAGATTAAACAGTGGGTGATGATTAAACCTGGCTTTTACAAGTTCATTAAATGTCTCAGCCCTGCTGCCTTCATACACTACAAGATTCTTTTCAATGGGGCATCAATGAGCCTAGCTGTGACCAATTTTAGAAGCCTGGGGGAGAATCCAGAGACCCTCCTGGTAGGTCTTTTCTCTAGCCAACAAGCAGCTTGGGCTTCAGGTTGCAAAGCTAAGACGCATCCATAATAACATAACTATTTTTTCCTGCAAATTGGTCACTGTGGGCCTTTAAAGGTTTGAGCTGCTACATCTCTTTTAAAAAAAAAAACAATTACAGCATCTATCTACATAAAAAAATAAAAATTAAAAATTTACAGTAAATTACAAACAACCTTATGCTTAATTATCAATCAACACCTGCAACTCTCAACTCTTATCCCCTATATAAAAGTATAAAATTATAAAAATTAATACATTGGTCAAAGAACACGAATTAATACAGCTATTATAAACTAAATGACTTCCCATTTCTCAAACCTAGAAACATTAATGCTTGATATATGTATTTTCTCAGTAATGCTAACTTGTTTTTATTTTACTTGTGACCTGAAAAATAAAGTTGCTTCAAGACTCCAATTCCACAACAATAATCTTCCCTTCTTTTTTCTTCAAATATAATATGAGAAGTTACATCTTGGCATGTGACATCTCAAGATGCCTTTAACCAGTTTTAAAAAGTTCCTTTGGGTGACATTAAACAAGCATAATGGAGACAGAAGGAAAATATCCTTGCCATTGTCACTGCCAAAGTAAAACCACAAGCAAACCCTTACTTGTGTACAACTATACTTATTAGGAGTCTTACAGCAGGTATGCTCTAATCATTGACTCAGCTTCTCAGAATACCATTGACTGATATGGTTTTCTATAGCTGGGCCAAGGATACTTTCAAGACATTGTATCAGTGACCCAGTTCATGCCATCCTAGGTGTAAACCAAGATGTTTGCAGGATCAGATTAAAGCAATTTACCTTGCACCAGGATGTCCTTCTAGTAAAGCTTTTGTTACCAATTTCAACCTGTCTCCACAACCTGCTGAGCTAAAGGCCCCATTGCCACATGTGCTATTGCTCACTAGTAGCACTGCAGCAATAATGGCTAGCTGATTCACTTCCATTTGAAGAGCATGCAAACGAGCTTTGTCCATCATCATAGTCTGCAAAGAAAGAACCGTATAAGAATATTGTGCAGTAATATCTAACAATTCAGAGGTATGTTGTTAATTGTCAAGAAGAAATAAGCCAAAGCTATGGTAAATTCCTCTTGCCCAAAGCTGTGGTGATTGTGAAGCAGATGGCAGGATGGGTAGTGGTGGATCATTTTATTTTTATTTTTTAGATGTGCTGTTTAGATCAAGAACGAAGTACAGTGGTACCCCGGGTTACGAAAATAATTCGTTCCGCCGCCGCGTTCGTAACCCGAAATGCTTCGTAAGCCGAAAAAGCCATAGGCGCTAATGGGGAAAAGCCGCGATTTCATGCGAAATAGCGCCGAAAAGCACCAAAAAATTTTTCGGAACCCGAAAAAACCTTCGTAACCCGGAACAGTTTTTTCTTATTGATTTTTTTCGTATCCCGGGAATTTCGTAAGGCGGTGCTTTCGTATCCCGGGGTACCACTGTACCTGCAATGCGCCCTCTTCACTGTTTTCTCCCTTTTGTTTCTGGGGCACCAAGAAAAATGCCTCCTACCTCAGGATAGTCTTTTCCAGGGTCCCAATGCAGCAAATCCATGTATGCTTGGTTTAGCACAGCTGTAGGACTATGGATAGACAAGACTTCTCCAGCAGCCTCAGGGGAAGTAGGAACTGGTGATCCATTGGTCTCAGAGGTGGATGAGGAGAGTTGCACATCAGAAGTTGATACTGCAGCTGCTGCCTTGCGCAGCCACTCGGTTGTAAAAGCCAGGCCAGCTGGAATGTGACAACCAGAGAAACATTTTTGGAAGAGAAACAATATGTGGGATTGTATACAGGCTAGTCCATGTTTTACTTGCACTATTACTGGCAACAAATGCCAGATCTACATAAGAGTATGGGTGAGTGGTTTTGTTTCTGATCATGAGCTCTCCCTGAGCACATGGTCTGAGGGGGTGGGGCTTCTGCTGAGTCATGGGGGTGGAGCTAGCAGCCTAGGTCTATATAACTGCTGCCAGAGGCAACACAATAGGCATGTTTAAATATCTAAAGGATGTCATATCGAGGCAGCTACAGGCTTGTTTTCCATGGCTCCAGAGACTAGGACAAGGAGCAATGGATTCAGACTACATGAAGAGATTCCACCTCAACATTAGGAAAAACCTCCTGGCAACTATTTGACAGTGGAATAGGCTGCCTCAAGAGTGTAGTGGAATCTCTTTGTTTGGAGGTTTTTAAACACAGTCCTTCCTTCTCCTCCACCATCTGGCCCTTTCCTTGGAGAAAGCCAGGCAGCAGAGGAGCCTTGAACTCCTTGTGGGCTGCCTGAAATCCTTTTGTGGCTGCAAGCGGCCCATGGGCCATATGTTGCACAGGCCTGTCCTAGAATATCCTCTCAACTTTAATACCTTACCAGGCAGATGTAGTATGTGATAACAGTGTGTTAGAATATGGACATCTATCATCTAGCAACTATTCAATTACAAACTGTTAACTTCAGTATTTCCTCTTTGTGTATGTGTTTTTGAGAAGTAATCCAGATGGCTTCATTGTAGCATTTGTTAATTCTCTCTACAAAAGAGGTCAGGCAAGCTTGTTTCACTAACAGCTTTGGTTCCCACCTGGTAGCTTGCTCAAGAGCTCTTGGAACTTTTTCCTCTCATACTGGACAGAGTGCTCCTGGAGATGGGGTCGGAGGGTTTGTATGGTAAAATTTACCATATCCATTTTCATTAAGTCCAGAACTCGGAAGATCTCCCTAACATAGGCAGCAGAAATACAGTCAATTGTCAGAGCATCTAAACCGCCATAACCAGCAACAAGGATTTTTAAAAATGTAAAATTAGCATATTTTAGTATAACTCTCAAATATTAATTCAATTTAAATTCTAATATGCCCTTAATATAGCAAGCCTAACCTTGGGACAACCCACCCCAACCCACTTTCCAGACTGGTGAATTACATTATTTAAGACTCTAATACTCACTTTACTCATCATAGAAGGAATATAGCAAGAAAAGAAACAACTCACACCAATTCAAAAGGTATGCTGCAGTACCTAAGAGGTAGGAAAAGTGTGGCTGTGAACCACATACAATTCTCTCCAAGGGACTTTTGTATGGGCCCCAAAGGCTCACTTCAGCTCTCCTAAATAGGGGATCATCACAACTCAGACAGGAACAAGTTACAACCACCTGAAAATGATCAGTTGACAAACCTGGAGCCTTCCAAGAAGAGCAGTTTGCATTCTAGCACCCCACCTTCCATCCTAGGCTTCTAAACTATTTAAATTCAAGCCACAAGTGATTTCCTGTCACTTCCAGGTCAGAGTTTTGACCAATTTTAAGTAATGAGGCACCTGCTATAGCTGCACAGGGGAAAAATTTGCCCTGAACCTATTACAGTTGCCTGCTCAAACTACGTATATCAACCCAATGCTAAATCTGATTTATGTTCAGATATTAGCTAATGAAGTTTACTCAATAATGAAAGAGGCATACTGCTCTTATCACAGTAAAATATTGTTTTAAAACATTTCTCCGTAATAGATAATATTCCAACAGCATATTTGGCTACTGCTACCCTCACAGGTAACAGGTAAGCAAAGTATGGCACTCAACTGCTGCAACACCCAGCAATCCTAGCCAGGTTAGCCCATTATAAGGTATGTTATAAACTGAAGTACAATAACACCTGGAAACCTGCACTTTGGCGAGCCATGCCTTATAGTCATGCATCAGTTCTCTAAGGTATGATACAGTGTGAAGAAGAGGAAAGTATCTTTTCCATTCAATGGTCACGTAACTTAGATCCTAACATATGAAGTACCTGGTGTTTTGTAATGTTGGAACTGACCTTGGTGTGAAGAGAAATATAAAGAAGTAAAGGGTCCTCCTCTACTTTTCATTTGATTTATGCTACTGGTTTATTCCTCTTACAATATGATGACCTTTCGTTTCTGTTGTTGCTGTAGCTACCTTTTGTCTATTAAACATACCAAATAAAGCCCAAACCTAAATATTGACATCAAAAAAGTACCGTATTCAAATTTTCAATTACAACATACTAAACATACACAGACACAGAGTAAATCCCAATATATAGAAGAAGCCATCCACCTATTGACAGTTCCAACACTTAATTCAACATTTAAAGTAACGGAATAAAGTTCAATTGATTTGTATTTAATCTTTCTTCCAAAACGGGCATGACTTGGCTCACAATAACATAAAAAACAGGTACAAACATTTATCCTATTTTATAGTAGAAAAATGGAACAGTGTGGTCTCTCATTCTTCCTAGTGTTGATTCTATTTTGTTGTTGTGGTGTGCCTTCAAGTCATTTCCAATTTATGGAGACCTTATCATGGCGTTTTCTTGGCAGGTCCTTTTCAAATGTAAATACCCTTTTAAAATGTAATGTAATGCCCTTGTTTAATGCTATATGCACAAGCAGCAATGAGCCTCTGCCTACTTCCCTCTCCTTCATCAATGACATCAAGAGGAGAAATAGATTTTCATTTGCTTTTCCTAAAAACATCAGGTGATAAGAGTTATGCATAACCAGGACATAAAATGGTTCATCTTGCATTAAAGTAACTTTAACAAATGTTGTACTGCTTCTGTAGAATTACCTTTGTCCAAGCCAATGGTGCCCACCTGAGCAGATGAACTGGGTCTGTCATGACTCGCAGTCTCTGTATTTCCTCATCTCGAACGGGTGCACATAGCATTGCCATTGTACCTAAGATGTATGTTGTGAGGTTAGCAATGTCCAAAGCCCCATGCTCAGCCTCTTGTTTTATCAATTCCATATCCAGAGCTTCTTCAATTTGACTTTGCAAACGGGTCTGCCGTGGCAGAAGCAAGGACAGCAGAATCTACACAATGAGAAAGTGTATTTGTTTGTACATGCAAATGTTGGAATTACTTTATAATTTTGAATTTTCAAACATACACAGCTGTTTCAGGTACCACAATAGTTATTGTGGGGGTGGAATATTTCATTTCACTCTTTGCCAATCTAGTCTGATTTCACACATAACTAATCAGAGAAAGTAACTCTATAGGGCTAACTATATCTGTATCCTTATTACAGATGTTTTAAAGATAGTGGAAGACAGTGTGTTAGTATTACCCAGTGCCAGAGGTGGGACTTCTTCCCCAACTCCTTTCCTGGTGGCACAGTGGTTAAATGCCTGTACTGCAGCCACTCACTCAAAACCATAAGGTTGCAAGTTCAAGACCAGCAAAAAGGCTCAAGCTTGACTCAGGCTTGCATCCTTCCAAGGCCACTAAAATGAGTACCCAGATTGTTGGGGCAAATTAGCTTACAATTGTAAACCACTTAGACACTGCTTAGGCAGTATGAAGCAGAATATAAATGAAGCTTGTTTTGTTTTCCTGGCCTCCATCTGCCTCCGGAGAGGCAGCTGGAGGCTGGGAAAGATCTGGGAGGAGGAACAGGCACACGCCATAGGAGGAATAGGCACACACCACACCTGCCATAGGTTTGCCATCATGGAGCTAGACAGAAAACCAGGGTCTAGTGGTTTCTCCTCCACACTCTTATCAGGCACCAGATGATTCATTCATTCCATCCCTTCCATGTTTTGTCATATTTCTAGGTAGTCAGACCAGACATGCACATTCTCTCACACACACACATACTCACATCCTTTTGGGGTCAGAACAGGCAATGTTCATTCAGCACTAGGTTACACAACAGTAGGACCTGTGCTTTTCCATAAATAAAGCTAGAAATGGAGAAGCAAGGTTTAAGTAGCACAGTTCTAGTCCCAGCTCAAACCAACTGCAAGTATTTGGATCTAACTTCAAGATTTCCTGCTCTTGGGAAGTTCTTCTCATTTTTTGAAGAGCCTCAATGTAGCACTTACAGGCTACAGATAGTTTAATTAACATTCGTAAATATTCAGAACATGGTCCCCTTAGTGTGCAAGCTTTATGTTCTTGATGCCATAATGGAGACAGATTAACACATGTACAAGTATACACAAGCACAAATACTAACATGTGTTAGTATTCTAGATGGACAAGTGGACATCTTCAAATCTTAACTGCTTGTTTTATCATTTTGTAGAAGGAATTGGGAGAGTTGGAAGGTATGCTTAAAGAGGTCTGTAGAAAGTTCAAAATGTATTTGTACAATTAACCTGATGTGGGCAGGTTACAGACCACCATTAGGGACGTCCTGAGAACGTCCCAGTTTGGAAAAGGGGCATCTCTTCCAGACGCCCCTAACCCTATCACGGACAGAGTCCGTGACAAATGGCGGCGACCATTCCACACGGCCGCCACCATATTGACAGAGCGGACGCTGTGCGCCCGCACATCATGCCCCGGAAGCAACGCCGCGAGTGCGCGACTAGCACCTCGCGGTGTCTCTTCCGGGGCCCAGGAAGGAGTGCGATTTCCGCACTCCTTCCTCGGAGCATCCGGGAGCCGCGTGGTTTGGCCGCTACGGCTCCCGGACGCTGAAAGTGGAGGCGGAGCCAGACCGCCGCACTCCGGCGGTCTGTAACGCGCCATAGTTACTTCATTTTACTAATGAGCAATAAAAAGTTTCCTGAAATATTATGAATTGCTCTTCATTTTTGTGGTATAAGAATCTCTTTTATTCTTTCCATGTTATATCACCTCTGGTACCAAATTTTCTGTTGAAGGAGTAATGCCCAGGATGTCATCTACTTTGAGAAATAAGACATACCTGTAATTAAACCTTCACTCCCTCATTTATAACTCACCTCTTTGATTTCTTGAAGTAGTTTAATAGCATGGGCATAATCGGGTGGTATTTTGGAAAGCTGTTCTCTCAGATTGTCCCAAAAGGCTTTGTGCAATGTCTCTTTCACTCTGCTTTCCAAACTATAACAAGTCAAAAGGAGCCGCTGTTAACATTTTCCACAGTTTGATATAGAATGACCGATAGTAGACCCCTAGAGATTTTCTCTCTGAAACTAATAACATCTTTCTTGAAACTGAACTGCAGGTACTGTACAACCACTGCATTAACACCCTGGGACAATTACACACGTAGCTCACAGGTTTCTTCCCCTATCTTTTACATTTGTCCTTCAACTCAAGAGTAGAAAGCATGCCATCTGTGGGACCTCTGCTGCAGTTGAAAGACTATCACATATGTCAGGGCCTTCTCAGGGAACTCCTTTCCATCAAAAATTCAAACCTCCCTACAATCCTGTCATTCAGTGAAAAACATTTTTAATGAGGTTTGGAGATGTAAGCAATGTTTTCATCTGTTTTCGCTGTTTGTTTACACTGTTTTTATTGTATTTTATCATATTTGTAATGTAATGGTTTAAAATACATATTAGTTGTTATTTTAGTATTTTCATTATTATTATTTAACAGTAAAGTCAGCCCTCTCTATCCACTGATTTTTTTTAATCCACAGATTCAAGCATCCACAGCTTGAAAACATTCTAAAAATATATAAATTCCAAACAGCAAACCTGATTTTGACATTTTATATAAGGAATACATTTTACTATGCTATTGAATTAATGGGATTTGTGCATCCATGGATTCTGGTATACACGGAGGTTCCTGGAACCAAACCCCAGCAGATACCAAGGGCCCACTGTATTATTAAAACATGGCTAAAACAATTGAAAACACTTAAAACATATTTATAATATAATATAAGGATTTAAGATTTAAAAATACAGTACACCATATTACACATACTACAATTCCATAATTAAACTTCAAAAGACCTAAATAAATGAGGACGTCTTCACATGCTGACAGTAAGTGGGGGGGGGGACGACTAGCCCTCCTGTGGAAGAGAGTTCCACAGCCTGGGAGCAACCACAGAGAAAGCTCTCATGAGTCCTCATCAGCCCAGCTTTTGAAAGTGGTGTTACTGTGAGAAAGCCTTTCTCTGCAGATCTTGATTAATGTGCTGGCATGTAAGGAGATAAAGTCTTTCAGGTAGTTAAGACCCAAGCTCTGTAGAGCTTTAAAGGTCAAAACCAACACTTTGAATTCTGTCTGGAAATGGACCAGTAGCCAATGCAGTTTTTAAATGGTGAGGTGGGGTGAATGATTCACGATTTCCACAACTTCCCTGTACCCAGCTTCAGTCAACAGAAAGAAATCAAGATCGTTAGATACTCTGGATTCCTATAAGAAAAGAGCATGATATAAAATAAAGTTTACCTTGTATTCAGCTTTACTGGTCATATTAGCCAATAGCTACTCTTTCAGTTAATGTGAAAGAGGTTTACTGTCTCTTAAGCACAGGTGTATTTACTTTTTAGTAGAAGATAGAAGATGTCACTAACATACACACATGTAAAATGAGCATACAGGTATGTTGATCTTTTCTTTCTATATAAAAACACTCCAAAGAGGGTTAGAACATCAAGGTTGTTAATTCTTTTGAATCTTTCTCATTTATCAATTAAACTCTTGCACCAAGTTAGCTGGAAACAGTTTGGAACATGGATTTTTTTTTTAAACCCTACCTGTTTGGTGGGAAATTCACCTCTTGAAGTTTGAAGTCTTGATTTACTACAATTTCATGCGCTATGGTCATTTTTGAGACTTCATTGGCTGTTTCCATGAGCTCTGCCGTGGAAAAGAACTGAGGAGGGCTGGCTGCATAAAAATAAAATAGACTGACACTTAGGATACTCATCAAAGATGATAGGAATATTTCTATAAAAAAAAATCAACCCTGATTAATTTAAAGGGATATGCTCTCCTTGTTTTTGACAGATGCATATGACACTGTTATTGCAGTTCTAAACAAGCTGTAAAAAACAGTTTGTCATTCTGGCACCAAAAGTTGTGTTTGACTTGGTCAGTTATAAGCTGTGCAGGTTTGAATTTTTAAAATTCAATTTGCAGCCCTGAGCGTTGTTGTTTTTTTAAAAAGGAAGATTGGAAAAAAAATGAGGATGAATATTCCTACCATCGCAATCGCAAAAATATACAAAAAGGAATGTGCTACACCCAAGTGGATGGCAAATAATCCCTGCCTGAGAATTGTTCTTGTGAAAGCTGGATAGAACAATAGCAGGGGAATAGGCCATTCAATCCTATGTACATTCACTAAAAAGAAAACCAGATAGCAGAAGAGGAAAATCTCCTGCCAAGAAAGACCCACCACTGGATTAGATGGACCAATGATTTCCTTGTTTTCTTCAGTGACCATTCTTAGGATGTAAGATTCTTATATGGGATACTAGACTAACCCTTTCTCTGATGTCCTTCCATCAACAGGCACAGACTTATTCAGACAAACCTTTGGCAATTAAGCTGGTCTGCATTAAAAGAGATTTTAATTCAGTCAGGTGCTAATTTGTCATCTCTTGTTTATTTTTCCCCCTTTTAAAGTTGTCTTATCTTTTAATTAATCTAAATTCTTAACTATCCTTTTTATTATTTATTAACTGCCCTGACTCCTATTTCTGGAGAAAAAAGCAGGATACAGGTCTAATAATGGAGTAAGTAATCTGAATAATTTTTAATACAAAAGCCACTGATCTCACAGCTCTTTTTATACCACAGGTATTACTTCTGCTAATGAAAATATACGGGAAATAATAACAAAACACTAATTATGATTCTCCTAACATAGT
The DNA here is from genome assembly GCF_019175285.1 of Sceloporus undulatus. Lineage (NCBI taxonomy): Eukaryota > Metazoa > Chordata > Lepidosauria > Squamata > Phrynosomatidae > Sceloporus > Sceloporus undulatus. The sequence goes on along the minus strand of NC_056525.1, from coordinate 64,360,029 downwards.
TTTAAGCTTTGCTGTTTAGAGATCTAAATTCAATTGCTTTACATGTACTTTATGAAATGCTGTATGAAAAATAAACAAGTCAACCTTATGGACCTGACACACCATCATACAGTAAATGAAACTCTTTATTGAACGTTTCTTTGAAGCAGTTCTACAAAAGCTTTTCATTCCATAGTTTTTTGTGGGTTTTTCAGGCTATGTGGCTAAAGCGCAGAATGAACTCAGGCTTGCTAGAGAGGTTAAGAAAAGGGCTTTTTTGGATATGTCCACTGCAAAAGGAAGAAGAAGGAAACACTAGAGCCACTGTGTGCAGAAGATGGCAAAATGCTACCAGGGGAGAGAGAAAAGGCAGAATTATTCAACACCTTTTTTGCTTCAGTCTTCTCAGAAAAGGCAAAGGATGCTCAACCTGAGGATAATGGAGCAGAGGACAGAAGAGGGGAAATTCAGTACAGAATAAGTAAAGAGATAGTACAGGAATACTTGTTTAACCTAAATGAATATAAGTCTTCAGGACCAGATGAACTACATCCAAGGGTATTAAAAGAGCTGGCAAATGTAATATCGGAGCCATTGGCAATAATCTTTGAGAACTCCTGGAGAACAGGAGAAGTCCCAGCAGACTGGAGGAGGGCAAACGTTGTTCCCATCTTCAAAAAGGGGGAAAAAGAGGATCCAAACAATTATCATCCAGTTAGTCTGACATCAGTACTAGGAAAGATTCTAGAGCAGATCATTAAACAGAGAGTCTGTGAACATCTAGAAGGCAATTCCATAATCACAAAAAGTCAACACGGGTTTCAGAGAAAAAAGTCATGCCAGACAAATCTGATCTCTTTATTTGATAAAATTGCCAGCTTGTTAGATGAAGGGAATGCTTTGGATATAGTACATCTTTTTCAGTAAAGCCTTTGACAATGTTCCCCATGATATTCTTGCAAACAAGCTTGTAAAATGTGGGCTAGGCAAACTGGGCACCACAATTCAAAAAAGGATGTAGAGAAACTGGAGCATGTCCAAAGGAGGGCAACGAAAATGGTGAAGGATCTGGAAACCATGTTCAATGAGGAACAACTTAGGGAGCTGGGAATGTTTAGCCTGGAGTAGAGAAGGTTAAGAGGTGATATGATAGCCCTAAAGGATGTCATATTGAGGAAGCTTGTTTTCTGCTGCTCCAGAGACTAGAACGCGAAACAATGGATGCAAACTGAAGGAAAAGAGATTCCACCTTAACATTAGGAGGAACTTCTTGACAGTATGGGCTGAGCGACAGTGGAACAAACTCCCTCAGAGTGTAGTGGAGTCTCCTTCCTTAGAGGTCTTTAAACAGAGGCTGGATGGCCATCTGTCGGGGATGCTTTGATTTAGATTTCCCGCATGGCAGGGGGGGTTGGACAGGATGGCCTTTGCGGTCTCTTCCAACTCTATGATACTATGATTCTAGAAGAGTTTCTTCCTGACGTTTCACCAGCATCTGTGGATGGCATCTTCAGAGAATGACATCTTCTCTGAAGATGCCAGCCACAGATGCTGGCGAAACGTCAGGAAGAAACTCTTCTAGAACATGGCCACATAAGCCGAAAAACCCACAAAAAATTATGGATGCTGGCCATGAAATCCTTCGACTTTTCATTCCACTTCAGAATCCAGACTAATGGTCAAAGTCCTTTCAGATCATTCCAACACAACCTTTTTATTCCTGAAATATGCTTTTTTCCCCAAAGCACAAGTAACACCTGAGTTTTCCAACATTCAAACAGAAGTGCACATACAAGGTGGGATGTCAGGTGGACAGAGGTCAGGCATTTCTCCACCATGGATGTCTTCATGTTCTTTTGCTTTTCTGGGGTTGCAGTCTGCATTCTGAGAATCATTCCAGTCACTTGAGGTGGTCTCCTTAGTATTAGGCATGTTGTTCCTAGTAAAACACACAATTTTAATGATATGGAATGGACTGATACAGCAACTTATGAAAGCCAGAGAGTGTAATTCTTTTCCTTTCAATTAAAGCGAATGCCCATTTTGTTCTTGTGTGCCTTCAAGTTGCTTCTAAGGCGAACCTAACATGGGATTTTCTTGGCAAGATTTGTTCAGAGTGAGTTCGCCTTTGCCCTCCTCTGGAAGTGAGAAAGTGTGACTTGACCAAGGTCACCCACTGGTTCAATGGGTGAGTAGGGATTCAAACCCTGATCTCTGGAGTCATAGTTCATCACTCAAACCACTATACCATGCTCAATCCTAAAGGGACATAAGAACAGTATTTTTTCTCTCTCTGATATCCATAGATATCAAGGGTCCACTGTAGGTTTAGGAAAACAAAAAAGCTCAAATTATGCCCTCACCTCAACTCTCTTTTCTGTTCTCTTTTGTGTAAGGTGTAATGGTTTGTGTTGGACTATGATCCAAGAGTCCAGGGTTCAAATCCTGGCTTGGCCATGTAAACCCACTGGGTGACCCTAAGCAAATCTCTCTCAACCTCAGAGGGTGGCAATGACAAACCCACTCTGAAGAAACATGCCAAGAAAACTCCATGACAGGTTTGTCCTAGTCGCCATAAATCAGAAATGACGAAGGCACACCACCAGCACCACAATAGCAAAGACACAGCCATGTTAGTCTGGAATATCTGTATACAAAGAGATCTTATAACACTTTTGAGACTAACTGGAAGAAAGAAGTTGGTAGCATGAGTTTTCATAGACTTGAACCTACTTCCTCAGACGCATGGGGTGGAATGGAGAGTCGAGACAGTATGCACATCTAATATAATTTTATATTGGTTTAAATTGTGTTACAGACCCCATGCACAATTTTACATTATTTAGCAATTTCATACTGGTTTAATGAGGTGATTTCAAATTATTAAAGACCCCATGCATCTGAGGAAGCAGGCTGAAATCCACAAAAGCTTCTACTAACCATTTCTTTCTTCCAAAGCTGTCGGGGATGAAGCAGGCGGCCTGGAATGAGCAATCTCTGGCCGCGATTGCAGACCAGACAGCCTGCTGCCATGGTCCCAAATGGGCCACCGGCAGGAGGGGATTAAGTCCGCTCCTTTTGCCAGTTTAGAGCCATTTTGGCCTGAATGTTTTGGGCTGAAGTCTGTAGAGAGATTTTGCAGCACTAGTTCTGAGTCCCTCAAAGGTGCGATAAAATCTCTCTACACTCATTCTTTCAGTTGGTCTCAAACAGTGCTTCTTCCCAAAGTGAAGAAGGCTTTCATGACCAGCATCCAGAGTTTTTTGTGGGTTTTTCAGGCTATTTGGCCATGCTCTGGTACAGTTTATTCCTGACGTTTCTGCAGCATCTGCGACTAGCATCTTCTGAATGCAGGGGAAACATCAGGAATAAACTCTTCCAGAACAGGCCACACAGCCCAAAACCCCCACAAAAAGCTATATTGCTTCCCAAACCAGGTGTTTTGGACTTCAGCTCCCAGAATTCCTGACTACTGACCAAGCTGGCAGGGGATTCTGGGAGCTGAAGTCCAAAACACCTGAAGCACCAAAGTTTGGTGGTAGACCTAAAAAGAGCAAAGGGCTGAATGAGAGGATTAAGTCTCTGCTCGCCTCTACTCCCAGCTGAGCTGCAAAGCCCACATACAAGGCGACTGGATGTCCTCCTCACCGCAATGGAGGGCAAGGCACCGCAAAATGGAGGACATGCCCAAAGACCCAGACAAAGACTTAAAGCGGTGCCAAACCGGGTTATTTCCCCAGTGTGGATGCAACTCAAGTATCCCCAATAAGGAGTTGGTGGGCAGCAGGGGAGAGAAACGTCGTCTCACCTTCCCGAAGGGGAAGGGAGAGGAGGGCCGCGGAGGGAGGGAAGGCGAAGGCGCCCGCCCTCAAGGTGTTCCTGGCCGCCTCTAAACAGCCGCCGCAGTTTCTGAGGGAAACCGTTGGCGTAGCCCCGCCCCCTCATTCTCGCCACGCCCCTCCCTCCCACACTGGAGGCAGGTTCCAGTTGGACGGAGCCAAGTCTCTGACTGGGGGGGACGTTTCATAAACTCTAAGGAGCACTCAAACACCTTTGCCTTCCCGCGAGAACAGCCTGAAAGTCTTACAACCCTCTTCGCTGAGACACTGTATCCCCCCTTTTTTAATCCTACATTTCCATTCCTTAAAATAATTTTAACAATGACACCCCCGTTTTTTATCGCGAATGGAACATTCCCAAAGGGAAACCCCGGTCTGTTATGGACTGAACCATAGCACGAAAGAGGTGGGGCGGAAAGGAGGCTATGTTTAGATTAATATTGCTCCGATACTTCTCTCTCTCTCTCTCTCTCCTAGTGAGATCTCCAGATTTTGTTACTGCTATTAAGGAATTTAAATTCCTCTCTTCGTGAAAAAAATACCGCTGTGTATAAGAGTATTATCAGTTTCTCCCCCTGTCGTCATCAATGGGATATTCCGAAAGGAGGTCTATTGTGCGCGTCAGAACTCAGAAGGGAAGGCAATGCCGCCCCCTAGAGGCAAAAGTGTCCAACTGCTGTTGCAAATATATGCAGGGAATGGGATGGCTATAAAGCAAAGTGTCATATCACCCAAAATCCACAAAATTTACAACACTATACAAATAAAGCTAATGATGATGATGATGATGATGATGATGATGATGATGATGATGATGATGATGATGATGATGATGATGATGATGATGATGATGATGATGCAGCCTTTATGGGGGGGAATCAACCAAAATGCACAAAATACTTGCTGCAAGCTTTCAAAACTATTCAGTGCATAACTCTTGACACAAAAGCTACTGCCCTTATCCAGCACTTTCTAATGGCAAGGAAGAATGTTGCAGGCTTTGGAAGCTCCACTGGCTACTTCTTCATCAGGCAAAAATGTGTGAGGTTGATATTGCTGGAGATATAGGGGGGAAACCTATATTATAAAGCTAATGGCTTATGTTTTCTTGCTTGCTGCTTGATAAAGGAATAATA
>NC_056525.1:64272790-64355065 GCF_019175285.1 Sceloporus undulatus | reverse complement strand
ATAATAATAATAATAATAATAATAATAATAATAATAATAATAATAATAATAATCTACTGAGCTTATTAAGAAATGCAAAGTACTATGTTATCCAGAAATTTGCTGACTTTCCCTCTTTTATAATAATAATAATAATAATAAATTTTTATTTTTACCCCGCCTCTCCCAACAGATTGAGGCGACTTACACAGATATAACACATAACATAATAATCATAATATCACAAAATAACATTAAAAAAAATAAACCAGTCTATCTCTTATCTTCAACAAATCCAAAAACGTATATACAGGTATAACAAAACTAAATAACAATACTTTAAAATCCATGAAATTATTTCCCCCCTTCTGTCTGGTTTTGGTCCGACCCATTTAGACCAGCCAGACTGCAACATTATTATTATTATTATTATTATTATTATTATTATTATTATTATTAAGTGCTGTACATGCAATCAATTAAAATTGATGAAATAAACCTGCCTATGGTGTGCATTCTACAAAAAATAATTAAAGATATAATAATTAAATATAAACGTCTGCAATAAATAAATATAAACATTAGCACTAGTTGTAACAGAGGCTCATTTCACTTGTTTTCCGCAAGCAAGTGATTACGCATTTGAAATTAGGGTGCAACCAGACTGATTAAAAAGTCCCACATTATTCCCCTTCTTTCTAATTTTATATTGGGTTAAAATGAACAGGTCTAGAGAGCCGATATGAAAAGTCTCTGAGGGTACAGGCAGCTGACAAAAAATAATATTCTGTATATCTAAAACTGGAAGAGGAACGAAATCTGGGAAATTCTGGCCTTTCAATCAGCGCGGTAGGATTTAAAACTCTTTACAGGTCAAAAATTTACGTTGCAATGTTTTTTTATTATAACAAAAACAACAGTGTAGTAATGGGTTACCTTAGTCTTCGCTCTATGAGTTGTAAAGGCATTGTAGTGCAGTTATAAAGTATTGACTTTGAAGATTCAATTACAAATCATCACCAACTGTGTCTTGAAAACCAAATTTATAAACTAGCAATAGCAATAGCAAGTACATTTCTATACTGCTTATCGATGTACCAAGCGGTTTATAAAATGGAAGCTAATTAATAATAATAATAATAATAATAATAATAATAAGTTTTATTTATATTTCCCGCTTCTCCCAGAGATCGAAGCGGGATTACAACAGAATATAAAACAAACAGAGCAATATAAACAATTAAAATTTAAAATATAGTTACCATAATATAACAATAATTGTTAAAAACAATCTATAAAAACAATATCAATCTAGCAGCATACAATGTCAATCATATTTGGGTCTTGGTTTCGTTTCTGTAGGGTATACTTTATAAGGAATTGGGAGGGTATGCCAATTGAAAAAGGTAGGTTTTTAGCGTCTTCTTAAAAGTTTCCAATGTAGGGATACATCGTATTTCCTCTGGGAGATTATTCCAATGTGAAGGGGCCATAACCGAAAAAGATCTTTGGTAGGTTGATTTTAATCTCACTCTGGGAAGCTCCAATAGGTACTTCCCTGTAGTTCTGAGAGTGCGGGGCAGATTGTGTAGGGAGAGGCGTTCCTTCAGGTAACTCGGTCCCAAGCCATGTAGGGCTTTAAAGGTAATGACCAACACTTTGTATTGAGCCCGGAAGCTAATTGGCAGCCAGTGAAGAGATTTTAATACCAGTGTTATATGATCTTGCCTTGAAGATCCCGTGACCAATCTGGCTGCAGCATTTTGGACTAGCAGCTGAAGCTTCTGAACCTGGTACAAAGGTAGCTCCATGTAAAGCACATTGCAGAAATCCAAATGAGAGGTTACCAGTGCATGTACTACTGTTTCAAAGTCCTTTCGGTCCAGACAGGGACGCAGTTGGCGTATCAGCCGAAGCTGGTACCAAGCACTCTTGGCCATCGCATCCACTTGGGATGATAACTGTAGGGATGAGTCCAGGAGTATTCCCAAACTACAAACTTTGTCCTTTAGGGGAAGTGTGACCCCATCCAGGACTGGATGGCAAATTTCCCTGTCTGGACCTGGGGTACCTATCGCGAGTACCTCTGTTTTTTCTGGATTCAGCTTGAGTTTGTTTTCCCTCATCCAGCCCATTACTGACCCCAGGCAGGCATCCAGAGGAGAGATGCCTTCCTTAGTCACTGTATCAGTCAGAGACATGGAGAGATAGATCTGGGTGTCATCAGTGTACTGATAACACTGAGCTCCATGTTTCCGGATGATCTGTTCCAGTGGTTTCATGTAAATGTTAAATAGCATGGGGGACAGAATGGCGCCCTGAGAGACGCCCGATGTCAGCTCCCTTTTACGGGAGCAGCTGTCCCCCAGCCTTACCATCTGGAACCGGCCCGAGAGGTGGGACCGGAGCCACTGGAGCGCAGTGCCATTGATACCCAACTCTCTCAGGCGTTCCAGAAGGATACCATGGTCGATGGTATCGAAGGCCGCTGAGATGTCCAAGAGCACCAACAGGGTCACACTTCCCCCATTGATGCCCAGACGAAGATCATCGACTAAGGCGACCATGGCAGTCTCAACTCCGTATCCCGCTCTGAAGCCAGTTTGAAATGGGTCCAGTTAATTGGTTTCATCCAAGACGGCTTGGAGTTGAAAGGCGACTGCCCTCTCGATCACCTTGCCCAGGAATGGTAATAAAGAGACCGGTCTATAATTACACATCTGCAGGGGATCCAGGGAGGGTTTCTTTAAAGGTGATTTCACTATTGCCTGTTTTAAGGCAGATGGAAATGTCCCCTCCCGAAGAGATGCATTGATAATTCGATGTAATAAAGTTTTTATAGCATCTCCTCCCTGGACGGTCAGCCAAGATGGGCAAGGGTTGAGAGGACATATCATCCTCTTCACACAGCCAAGGAGCTTGTCTACATCCTCGGTATTTACAAACTCAAACCGATCCAGAGTAACCTTGTTTCCAGAGTGACTGGATACCTCTGCTTTGGTCCTGTCAAAAAGCCGACGTCAAGATCAGCCCTTATCTGACAGATTTTATCGGCAAAAAAGTCATTAAAAGCGTCACAGCAGGCTATAGTTGGTTCTAATAAGGGGTTCAGGGTGGCCGGTAGTTGTGTTGGTTCTCTTACCACCCTGAACAGCTCTGCTGGACGAGACTCTGCCGATGCAATCCATGCGGCATAGAAAGAATTCTTTGCTGCATTGATTGCCACTCCATAGGAACATAACATGTTCTCATGGAGTGTCTTGTCAGATATGTGTTGATGTTTCCACCAGCGGTGCTCTAGTCATTGTGCAGCCCACTTCATCTGGTAAAGTTCTTCCGTATACCAGCGTTTTCTATTTGGAGCAGGCTGGTAAGGACGCTTGGGAGCAATAGAGTCTATTGCCCCAGTAAGGATGTGTTCCCAATTATGTACCAGGGTATCGACAGAATCACCATCGTTCCCAATCATAACTCCCTCTAGGGCTTCTCAGAACCTTTTGGGTTCCATCAGCCTTCGAGGGCGGACCATTCTAATAGGCCCTTCACCCCCGAGGGGTTTTAGGATTGTGGCTTTCAGTCCTACCTTGACCAGGAAGTGGTCCATCCATGACAAGGGGGAGATACCCATTACCTCTGCCCACGGATGTTTCCGGTCCGTACTAAAGACCATATCGAGTGTGTTACCCGCACAATGTGTCGGACCCAAGACCAATTGGGACAGGCCCATGGCTGTCATGGAATCCATGAACTGCCAAGCCATGCCTGTTAGATCTAATGAGCCGGCCTCGGAGGGGATGTTGAGGTCCCCCAGGACAAGAAGCCTGGGCGACTCCAACACCAGCTCCAAGACCAGCTGTGTCAGCTTGGCCAGGGAGTCTGTTAGGCTACAGGGTGGACGGTAGACCAACAAAATCCCCGTTCTGTCCTTGGCCTTTAGGGTCAGGTAAATACACTCGATATGTCTTATATTTGAGACCGGGTTCCTGGTCAGGATGATATCACTTTTATGGACTATAGCCACGCCTCCCCCTCGCCCACTTTCCCTGACCTGCTCCTTAACTGTGTATCTGGCTGGGAGGGTTTTGGCCCATGTCACACAGCTATCCTCCCCCAGCCAGGTTTCTGTGATGCAAGCTAGGTCGGCATTCTCCTCCTCTAGCAAATCGTGGATGGTATGAGATTTGTTTTTTACCAACCTAGCATTGCCCCCAACAAACTGGGTACTCAGTTTTCTGTTCAGTTATGGGAGGGGTGCTCCCGCCAGTCTACTGATAGTCAGAGGTACAGAACTATGAAAATATCAGAGGAGGTCCCTGAGAGTGACTGCCATTTGATTCACAGGGGAAAATGCAGAGGAACACAACTGCAAACTATACCATTTGCACCACCCTCTGTGCAGTGCCTCCTCCCTTACACCTCAACTGCCTCTTTTCCCCCCCTTTTTGTCTCTTTTTGCACCTGCACCATGCTTATCTCTCTTGTTTCTTGTGCTCTACCACCTCTTTTCTTTTCTTGCTTCACCTTGTGCAACGTTTCCCCCCACCTTTTTTTTTTTTTTTTTTTTGCACTTATTCCTGTTATGATTCCAGGGTCCTAATCCACTCAGTTCCCAGACCACCTCAGGCTGGAGGGTCTGTCAAAATGAAAAGTAGTCACAGGTGGACTGAAACAATGGTTTATTGATCACATTCATGTATCGTACAGGATGCTAGCTCTTTATTGAAGCAGTCCTTCATCATAGCTGCTGTCTGCTGGAGTCCCCACAATGACCGCAACATTGCTGCAACAATAGACTGGTTTTTCTGGGTTAGAATATGGATGATACACACACACACACATACACACACACACATATCACAAAATGGATTGTCTGGTCTCTTCTAATTTTTAAATATCCTTCCTCTCTCGTTCTAAAAGGTGCTAACACTTTCCCATGAGAGGGTGGGGGGAAGAATCTGTCAGTTCCCAGGCATTTCTGTGATGGAAACCTCCTTATCTGTCCCTTCAGTATAAGCTGACCTTGTTCGTCCTGCTAGAGCAGGGGTAGGCAACCTTTTTGAGCCGGGGGCCGGGTTGCTGTCCCTCAGACAACTGGGGGGCCGAAGCCAATAAATAAATAAATTTTTAAAAATTAAATAAATAAATAACCCGGGACAAATGTAGGGCAAAATTTTCAAATGGAGGGCACATTTTTTTTAAAAAATGGAGGTCACACAAAAAAAATTGCTGATTTTTTAAAAATGTTAATATAAATGCATGTTTCGGAGGCTTCTATAGACAATTGCCCCCCTTGCCCGCTGCTTGCCCCCCCTTGCCCGCCTCCTCCTGATAGGCCAAAGGCTCTGGCGGCAATCGGTGGCAGGACCGGGCTGGGGCCAGTCCCAAGGCCTTGCCGGCATCCGGCCCGCGGGCCGCAGGTTGCCTACCCCTGTGCTAGAGAGACTGCAACTACTGAAGCTGGCATTATTATAGTTTGTTACAGGCCTGCTTGATTAACTAGCAAATGCCCAATTACTATAAGGCATCCCTCAAGCACATAAACACATAGAGGGCAAATGTGAGAACAACCTATACTTCTTGCCAATTCTTCTTGAAATTCCAGACTCCTACACTCCTCCCTATGGAAGATATCACACAACTGAAATTGGAGGTATAATCCAGTGTCATCCTGAACGCAATCATGCATATTCACGTTATTATGTGAAAGGTTACCACACACGCTTGCTGGCAGTCTGAACGCACTCCGAACGCAATCATGCGTCAATCCACAGTTAAGTAAATTTGGTGAACTAGCGAAGTCGCAAACTCTGTTCCTAGGCAACTTCATACTCAGTGCGCTCTTGTTTGGTGTGATATACATGTCTCCTTTGGTCCTGGTTCCCCCCTCTCAATCTGGAAGGGAGGGGTTTCCCATGAAGCCACGCTGCAATTCCACTTCAATTTTGCTTCCACTTGTCCTTCAGCATTGCTGAGGGGAGGCTGCTGCCTGCTAATTAAGAGGCATGGACCGGGAGCTATTGGATAACCATTATATTTACGTTTTAACATGACAAGAGAAAATATATGCTTATTTTAACGTGAATAGAGCATGTTCTTTCAATCATTCTTCCCGCCCGCCCCCTCCAAGCTCTTTTGTAAATTGTGGGATTCCTTGGTTCCTCTCTCTCACTCACCTAAATATGCTATGCTCCAGTCATCTGGAGTCTCACTGAGCATGCGCAAGGGTGCCAATTTGCAATTAAGAATCCACCGATGTGATGGCTTACTTTGCACAGAATCTGGGTCGCACTTGGGGAGGCCATTACAGCGAATTTAAGGTGTAATAAGTAATCACGTAATTGCATGAATTTTCAAACTGACCTCGCTATCTTCTCTTTCGAAATTGAGAGCCTCCCGTACCGTTTGATAAACTCCCTTGTCTACAGGAAGTGAGGTATCCCAAATCCAGAAGGATGCAAACCTGAAAGTATGTCCCATACTTTCCCATACTTGTTTTGAAAGTTTCAGTGACTTTTAGTCAAAGTTTACGCTTGTTTTGAAAGTTTCATAATCTCATTCCCCTCATGATGAAGAACCACCCAGGCCTATTCAGTGCTGATTCAGTTTGACTTGCATGTTCCCACTCTGGAGCAACCCTCGCATCTGGGCATAAAATATTGCTGGGAAGCTGGGCATAAAACTTAAGATGCAGCTTTGTTCTTCCTACAGCTGTTCATCTATTCCATCCCATTGAGTAATAAATAATGAATAAAACTTTTATTTGTACAATCAATCGGAGCATAGCAAGAATAGCATAGGCAAAGCCCTGTTATTGCACTTCTCAACCTTTCTTGCATCCTATTCCTTCACCTCCCACCCTTACCATGCCTCCCTCCTTTGCTTCTGGTATTCTGCCAATTGGCATCACCAGGCTTGTGTTGGACTATGGCTCAAATCTCTGTTCAGCCATGGAAACCCAGCGATGGCATTGGGCAAGTCACATTCTGTCAGCCTCAGATGAAGGCGAAAGCAAACCCCCTCTAAAGAATTTCCCCCAAGAAAATACTGTGATAGGGTCACCTTAGGGTCGCCATAAGTTGGAAACATCTTGAAGGCACACAACAACAAAGGACTGGAATGAGAGAAAGGAGATTGAGTTGTGTGACTGTTAAGGGTCTAATTTAGCTTTACAGGAGAGAGTGTTTAAGTGATATAATAAATAGTCTGCTCTTTTATGTTTAACTTCTGTATATAAAGTTTGTTTTTGTTTTTAAACAATTTTGGCCTCAAGAATCACTATCATTCTGAGAGTCAGGTTTCAGAAAAGATATCTGTAGTGTCAGCATTGAAAGTAGAGGTGTGGTAGAATAAATCCTCATGGGAACCTTGAGGGCATTTAGACTGGCCCCATAGTTGGTGTCACAAGGGAGACAGGAAGGAGGAAGTTCTTACATTTAGTAGAGATGGGGATGTAGGAAAGCCCTTACATTGAGTGTTTGCAATGAACATGGTGAAAGGCTTCATATTTGGTGGATTAAAAGTAAAGACCACCCACATTTGGCCACAGTGAAATTGTCTGAGAGAAATTCCCACAGTTGGTAGCACTGGCATGGTTGCCTGAATGGAAAACCCTACACTTGGTGTTTACAGTGGTGGGGTACAGGATAGAACCCACACATAAAGAGTAGAAAACTCTTTGGTGATCCAAGTGGTGGGATATAAGATTGAAAAATGCATACACTGTTTCACAGCTTTTACCTTACTTTGTTGACACCTTGCTCCTTCATTCCAGTGTCTCCATTGTTTTCTGTGCAGTCTTTGCAAGGAGCTCTGCAAAACATACTTCAACTGCTGTGTACTTTTCTGCAGATATGTAACATTGACCCAAACAACTGGAAATTTGTATTGAGAGAGAATGAGTCATGTCATTATGACTCGATTGTAATCCTATTGTAAGATCATGTCAATCATAGGTGTAAGACTTCATTCATTGACTAAGTACACTCAAATGCAGAGTCAGGCTTGTTTCTTACACAAAAATTGGACAGAATGGCAACTGCACATTTTGCCCCTTCACTCCACTCCAACTCCAACAAAGTTTAAATATTTTTTAATGAAAGTTTGGAAGCCAGGACAAATATGGTCCAGACAAACTCTCCAGGTAGTATGTCTAGAAACCAGGTAGACCATCACCAGTTCTAGCAGTCGGCCCTTCATTTACATGGATTTTTTACACACGGATTCAAGCACCCATGGTTTGAAAATGTTCAAAAAAATGTATACACTTCAAATACCAAACCTTGATTTTCCATTTTTTATAAGGGACACCATTTTGCTATATCATTCTATTTAATGGGACTTGAGCATCCACAAATTTTGTTATCTACAGGGGATCTTGGAAACAAACCCCAGTATATAACAAAGGTCCACTCATCTGTACATTAACTGCATTATACATGTCTACTCAGAAATAAATCATATAAAGCAAAAGGAAACACCCTCAACTAAAGTTGGATACCACTACAGCCTTCTAGTAGTTGGCAAAACTAACATGGATGGTGAGGGATGACAGGAATAGTACATTATTGCCATCTGAGGGCCAGAGGATCCCCACCCTACATTAGAGGATCAGTATAATTCCTTTAAGAATACTTTTACAGAGTCAGACCCAAGGACAGTGAGTGTAATATGTCTATTAAGTCTGACCTGGCTCTCAGTTGTGATAGCAGAGCCTTTTCTTCCTTATGTGGTTTTCTGCATGATCCAATTAGGGCAAGCAAGCTGATGCAGCTGTTTTATGTTAGCACTATTTGCTGTTCATCAATACCAATGGTTTTCTTAAAATGACCCATTTAGGTAAGCCAGTGAGTACTTCTAGCTGCTAGCTTCTGCATGACTTCAGCATCAGTGGGACATTACAGGAGTCGGACCTGGAAGTTTTCAGAGCCTAGATCACTATTGTTGTCATAGTGGCCCTGAAGATGGAACCACTGTTCCTTTTGACTGACCTGTCCAGCTCCCAGCATCAGATTTTACCCTGCCCATGACCGCTGAAAATCTATGCATTAATTTCCTCACTCACTAATTTCCTTGGTCAGGCACATAACATGTTCAGAGGAGGGTAATCGAGATGATAAAAGGTTTGGAATCCAAGCCCTGTGGGGAATGGTAAAGGGAGCTGGGTATGTTTAGCTTGGAGAACTGAGATACAATGACTATGCCACTTTCAAACTACTGTCAGGTAAACCTAGGTTTTTTGCATTTGCCCCGCTTCGTTCCAGCTGGAATCGATCACATGAGGGTCGAAAGTGGTTTCAAATGGAAACGAGGATATGATACCCCAAATCATGATTTGGATCTAATGGTAGTAGGAATGCCCTTTTAAGTATCTGAACAGATGTGATGCAAAATTTGGAGCAAGCTTGGGTTTTATTGCTGCTCCAGAGAGTAGGGCACAAACCAATGGATTCAAACCAAGAACACAAAAACAAGAAGAGTCTTCACCTAAACCTTGGGAAGAACTTCCAAGTTGTAAGAACTGTTTTACAGTGACTGCCTCAGAAGCTAGTAGACTCTCCTTCAAAGGGAGTTTTTAACTAGGGTTCAGATAGCCATCTATCAGGCATACTTTGGCAGTGGATTCTTATGTAGCAGGGGATTAGATTAGATGGTTCTTAGGGCTTCTCTTCTATGATTTTATAGCAAGCAACAGTGCTGGTTGAATAAAATGCAATTTCAAAAGCCAGAAGAACAAAATTTCAGTCAAAATGACAGTCTAAAGAGGGTAACACTCTCTACACATGGAGTCTGTTCACATTATTGAGATTTATTTATTTTTATTCTCAATTACACAGAGGCACCTTATATACCAGAGGCTCCCCTCTTCAGCCTGTGAACATGTGAGCAGAACAATAAATGGAAAAGACAGGACTAAGGAAGCACAGTCCCATCCTCACATGTTGATTTTAACCCTTTTGTGAATAGGATTATAGTCCTCGTGATTTGTAAGAATGTTCAGATTGATGGATACATTAAAAACAGCTTTAAATGTGAGTGAATGGGGGATAATTGGGGCATGGTAGAAAAAACCAGTGTGTGCTATGATGTAACTGTAAAATGCAGAAAATATTAAATGAAAACATATTTTTCTTAGATGTATGGTATAGGACTGTGATGTATGCATTGACACCTGTGTTTCATGTTTGCACCAAGCCTGTCAAAATGATGCAAGATCTATCTACTGAGCCCCCATCTAGGTGACTTGTACTTTATTTTTGTCAGTGCTGCTTATATTTAGATATCAGGAAGCTTTAGAATGCTTTTGCTACACACCAGCAGATGGCAGCAACCTTTTCAATATACAATAACATATGTAATAACCTGTCTGAAACAAAGATTTAACCACAGAAAAGACCCAAAGGCAAGCCAGAAATTGTTCTTGTAAAGATTACTTGGCTTACTTGGCATTGTGTGATGTGGTTTCTTTGCATCAGCAACGTTGAGTTTCTCTTACTAAATTTACTTCCCACCTTAAAGAAAACTCTGACACTGGCACACCGTAGTCTCTCCTGCCGTCTGTTTAGGGCATACTGTAATTTGCCTTGATCATATACTGTGTTCTTCTATTATATGGTTAATCTGCCAAGAATGCTGAGCAGGGGTAAATTCTGACGTCTTTGGATTAAGGGAGTAGCCTAGAACAGTCTTACCCACACTAGTATCTTCCACATGTGGTGTATCACGACTTCCATCATTCCCAACCAGGTTTGATCAGCACTATGGGCTGCCTATTAGGGCAAGTGGGACACTGTCCACACAAGGTTTGGGCTACCCCAAACATCACTACTTACCACTCCATGGGAGTTGCAGCATAATCCCATAGAGTCTGCTGCAACTCTCAGTAGACACAATATCAAAAACATATTTGATATTCTGTTGGGTTATTGCACTGTTTGATATTCTTTTGGATTTTTGCACTGACTCACTACTTTTGATCAGGCATGCTGCAGTTATTATACCAAGAGAGCACCAGGTTGTTTATCTGTGCTATCCTCCCTTTGATTCTATAACTGGGGGAAGTTTCCTTTATATACCAGTGTGCTGAAAGCAAACCTAAAGGTTTATCTACATGTCTAGCTTTCCTTCTGATCTAATCATCTAGCTGGGTTTTGTGCAGGCCCCATTACAATTGTGCAGGAGCATAATAGCATCAAAAGAAATGCTAATCACACAGTTGAAAATCTGGTTCCACTCCTTTAATTTCTCCCTCATTCTCCTCCATGTGCTATATAATTTTCCTTTTGAGGGGGGAAAAAAAGACATAACTCAGCATTCTGCTGACACTCCCAAGTCTTTTTCTTCAGTTCTTTACAATGCATTTCATAGATGGAACTCACAAATCATTTGGAAGCTATTCCTTGGTTGAGCAGAGCTAGAGCTGAACAAAAGGAGGTCACCCAGTCCGAGTCCCCTCACCCTCTGTGGAATGGCAGGAATTTCTCCACACTCTATAGTCTGGGGGAGTAACAGCATCAGTGGATGGCTGATTGTTTTTACATCTAAAGCCTGTGCAAGGCCCCGGCTTAGTGCCTGTCAGCTGCAGGGGTATTAACCCTAGATCTCTCAGAATGAATAGAAGTCTTGAATGCTAGGGAGATCATGGAGGAGGCAATGGCCCTGCCATTTAATTTATGAACAATTTTCCTTTGAGGTGAAAAGAAACTGAGCATTAATCTTGCTTAATTTATAATCACATGGGCTGGTAAATTCTCAAGCATCTCTTTGCTTCCATCCAATATTCTTCCTTGGTTTATTTCCTGAGTGGGGCTACCGATTAAGGTACCATAGAGTTATATTAATACGAGAGCACCATAACTTTTAAAAAATCTTATTCATTAAATACAGTCACCTTGTGGTTCTGCAGCAGCAATGTGGTTAATACGTTTTATGGTTTATATGAGGAAAGGGCAAAAAGGAAAAGAGAAAGTCACCACCAAATTCATGACACCATTATTTTCCACATATTTTATGTGTTAAACTTTTATTTTTACACTTGCAGTAATGCAGGCCTTGAACACTTAAAACCTTTCCATGTTCCTAGTTTAATTCATTAGCATTATGCCCAAAATGCAGAAGGGGGAAATACCATGTAATGTGAAGAAGCTGCATTTCTTCACTCATTTGGACTGTATCAATGCTACAGATTTCTGCTTCTGCCCTTTAGACGGCTAGTGCTTTCTGTGGGCTTGCCATAGATACTGTGTCTTGAAGCAGCGGAGTCCATTTCGTAACTACAGATGAGACCTGAATGTGATTTCACTAGCCTACTATGTCATACATTGTCTTTGCAGTTACAGACATGTTCTTCTTGTGTTATAGTGGTTAGAGTTTCAGATTAGGACTAAGGAATTTTTGTGTCCCATCAGGTTGCCTTCGATTTATGGTAGGAAACTCCAAGAGATCCTGTTATCAATTCCTACTCATGTTTTACAAACTCAGAGCTGTGCCTTCCTTTCTTGAGTGAATCTTATCATTAATGCTGTCTTCCTTTTTCCCCATTGCCTTCAGATTTTATCAGCATTACTGATATTTCCAGTGACTTATGTTTTCTCACAATATACCCAAGTACAATAGACTCAGTTTAGCCATTTTGGATTCTAGTGGACTCTCAAGCTTGATTTCCTCTAGAATGCATTTATTTCTCTTTTTGGTTACCCATAGTGTAATCCCCCCCAGCAGCATATTTTCAATGGTAGTTGGGTTTTTTTAATCCGCTATCAGACTTCTTCATTGTCCAGCTTTCAGAGTCATAACACAGAATTTGGAAATACCATAGTATGGATGATCCTGACTTTGGGGTTCAGTTCTTTATACTTGAAAATCCTATCTAGATCCTTCACATTTGCCTTTCCAAGTTTTAGGAGATTATCACACGGGTGGAAAGCGTCCTTCTCCCATGCTTATTTCGTGCTATTAGTGCAATCGAGGGGGGGACATTATCATACCCCTGTGTGATTATCCCGTTCTTCTACTATCTGTAAACAGTAATGGACCTATCATTGGGTTTTAACGGGAACTCCTGTTAATACCCAATGATGGGTCCATTACTGTTTACAGATGGTAGAAAAACAGTATAAGCACATGGAGGTGTGATAATCTTCCCCCATGGTTGTGCTAATAATATGAATTAAGTATGGAAGAAGGAAGCGATAGTCTCCTTAGTCATCTCCTGAATTCCTGACTACACTCTCCTTTTTAATTGATGACTATGTCAAGGTATGGAAAATCTTTAACAATTTTGATATCTTCATCATCAGCTTTAAAGCTATGTAGATCTTGTGTGGTCATTGTTACATCTTCTTAATATTCAGTAACAAACCTGCTTTTGCACTTTCTCATGTAACTTTTATCAGGACTGAGAAGACCTAGGTTAAAATTTTGACTTGCCATGAAGCTTTAATCTGGGGGGGGGGGGGTTTCAATGTCTGTCTAACTTATTTCGCAGCAATGCTGTGATAATAAGCATGAAATCATGTACATTATTTTGAGAAAGGATGAGACAAAAATGTAATAAGAAAGAAAGAAAATGCATCTGTAATTGCCTAGATCATGTAATCTCTGTAGGTTTCTTGAGGTTTGTCAAGTGCTTCTGATCAATCTAGGCAGGGAAGTCAGAAAGTCTTAATGGATAGTTAGCCACCATTTTCCCAGGACTTCCAAGATGGCACAGTGATATAACATTATATGCTAGTCAGCTGCTAATGATACTTAGCTTGCAC
The DNA here is from genome assembly GCF_019175285.1 of Sceloporus undulatus. Lineage (NCBI taxonomy): Eukaryota > Metazoa > Chordata > Lepidosauria > Squamata > Phrynosomatidae > Sceloporus > Sceloporus undulatus. The sequence goes on along the minus strand of NC_056525.1, from coordinate 64,341,329 downwards.
CATTGTCTCATTTTCATCTAATCTAGTTTATGTTGATACTAGCTTCCTAGCATCTGACCTCAGTAAGAAAATGTATGTCAGTGATGCTATTGAGACTCAACTGAGATGAGAGAGACCTGAGGTAATTATAACTGCCAGCAACTTGTAACACAGGTTCTGGTAGGGATATCCATCACAATGTTTTGCTTCTTCTGGTTTCCCAGGTTCCTTTTCTTGTAGAGTTCCTGGATTCAGAATTTCTGTAAACTCTTTTTGTTAATACTGGATTTGAGGTCAGTTCATGGCCAGCCAATATAGACAGAGCTAGCCATGCTAGTAGTTAAACCTCAAAACCAAACTACAGTATACAGTATGTTTAGTATGCATTTAGAAGATGAGCATCTTCAAGTGATAAAAGATGTCTATTATTCAAAGCACATCATTCACTCTTCTTTCCATTTATTGTGCATTGTTTTGTGACTGGACCTAATGTGTGAATTCTGCTTGCAGAGGCATATATGTTTCAGAAAATTCTGTTGTGAAAGGAGAAAATATGTTAATTATAAGAAATCTTCCTTAATGTCCAATTTGACCCAAAGGAGCAGCCCAAAGTGGTACAGTACTTTGTAACTGGCAATAATTTGGTGATGCAGAAGCAGGTAAGAACATTGTTGAACAGTTTAAAATATTTTATCTCAATGTGCTTTAATGGAGGTGATGAAGAAAGTTTGGAATCTGACATTATTTCTAGTGAGCTAGTTAAAAGTATTTGCTAGGTTTGAATAAACCTACTAATGCACATAGTTCTGTTTCAAGGACTAAAGCAGGAGTGGCCAACTATACATAAATAGTTTTAAAAATACTACGGTACTTCCTTACTTATAATTTAAATTTTGTGTTTAAATTTCATTATTAATAAATAAAAGTCCCACCACTTACTATTAATAAAATCCTCATTCATAATGTATTGTTACTGTAACATATATTTATATATAAATGAACCTTGAATGTACCTAATTTTTTTTAATTAATATGGCATTGAATGTAAAATTACCTACTGAATATGATGTTGACAGTCCCTTTGACTCTAGTGTGTCCAGTTCCTTTGTCCATTAACAGTAATTCAGTTATCAGTTTCAGCAGCAAACAGCAGTGTGATATTTTTTTTAAAATCTGGGGAGATGTGCTGCAGGAAAGAGCCCACAGGACACACTTTGCCTAACTGTGAAGTCGAGAGTGTCACTCTTCTTCTCAGTGGCATTGGTGTAGCCCAGTTTTTCTTAAGCTATCCAATGTCAGGGCCCTGCAAAAGTTTGCAGGGATCAGCACCATATTTGTGACCATTGGCTAAAACTGTTTCTTTCCTGGAAACTCACCACAGACCAGCAGCTGATGGACTGCAGACTGATATCAATCTACAGACCACCATTTGGAGTAGTACTAGTATAGCCTACCATTCCAGAAAATATCAGTGAATTAATATCCAGTGACTTTGGAAAGGTCATACAAGGTATCTGTGGAAAGATAATTTCCTTGGATTTCCAATAAATCCTCGGAGCTGCCCTATAATCTCAGTTTTACAAGGTGCTAATTTCCACCCAAACCAAGAGGCCTACCCAGGAGTAGGTATTAACAATGACTTCCATATTCTTAATATTTAAGTAAACATATGGCTTTACTTAAAAGGGCTAGTGATATTTTCTTACTTTTCTAAAGATAAACTTGGTTTGTAGAACTCTAGTTTCCAAAGTGCAGTAGAATTGAAATAAAATGAATTCATTCCACAGGTGGAGCTCTCCAGTAGCAACACATAATCTAATTACTGTATTATTCTGCTAAACTTTCCAAAAATATAGTGTGAAATACCTTAGGGATGGAAATGGAACAGTTCCCAATATTTCCAGACTAAGAACTTGATACCAACAGGAAGGTAATTACAATTGAGAAAGGGAGATTTGTCCACCAAAGGTAGAGACAGGTTGACAACTTAGATTTAGAAGGGGGAAATATTTTGATGTTATTTTGGATACTAGATCTAAAACAACTGAAAATAATTACATACAAATAATTTAAGAAAAGTATATTATTTGTAGTACTTGCTAGATTTTTGAATTAGGGAGAATATACTGAAGCTGTTAACCTCCAATAGGGAGAACAGGAGAAAATATAAGACCACAAGGTGTTTAAAGGGGGAATAACATATTGAAGGTGATGTCAGAAACTAAAAAAGAATTTTATGATTGGTAATTAATGTACAATCGATTTGCAATTGTCAATTGATAGATAGAATTGATAATAATAAAAAAGAGAGAACCTCTTCTAGGATTCAAGAGAAAATGGTTATTTTCTCTTGAATCCTAGAAGAGGTTCAATAGACTTGTCAAACAAGCAAATCAATATTAGTGCAATCCTACCATGGGGTTTTCTTTGCAAGATTTGTTCAGAGTGGGGTTTCCATTGTCTTCCCCTGAGGCTGAGAGCATGTGATTTGCCCAAGGTCATCAGTTAGGTTTTCATAGCCAAGCTGGGAACTGAACTCTGGTCTCAAAAGTCATAATCCAGCATTCAAACCACTATGCCATGCTGGTTCACCTTAGGATCACCATAAATCGGAAAAAACTTGAAGGCACACAGCAACACAACCATGTGGCAGCTGGTGGCACTTATTATCATAAAGTTAATTTCAGACTTCATTAGGGGCACCATCCGCATGTGATCTGAGCAGAGGGAGTCAGTCTCATACTGCAGTGGCACAGGTATGTGATGATGTTATGACTGTATGATGTTTGGTGTATGTAAAGATATGAAATAAAGGATGTACAGATGTAAGAACTTGAAGAAAATTTGTTTTGTTATTATGGATCACTTTTATGTTGGAATAATAAAGAATATTTATATAAAAATAATGGGGGGAGGGTTCAAGAAACTGGAGAAACAGTGTGCCAAGTGCACTGAATGTAGGAATGAATATGTGGAATAGCATGTACAACGGGGGGACAGGGTAGCTTAGCAGTTAAGACATTGACTCTGACGACCACAAGGTTGGCAGATCTTCAGTTCAAACCCCAAGCACCACATGACAGAGTGAGCTCCTGTCACTAGTTCCAGCTTCTATCAACTAGCATTTTGAAAGCATGTAAAAGTTTCTGACAAGTAGGTAAATAGGTATCACTTTGGTAGAAAGGTAATAGCGTTCTGTTCAGACATGCTGGCCACGTGACAAAGAGTCTTCTTTGACAACTCTGGCTTCTTCGGCTTAGTAAAAGAGATGAGCACCACCCCCTACAGTCGGACATGACTAAACAATCACATAAAAGGGGAAACCTTTACCTTTTACCATTTTCATGGCTCTAGGTTATTGCCTGCTTGGTCAGGCCAAGAACTTTTCAGCACCCCCTCACATGATATATCATCAGATCGTGAACTAAGACTAGTATAGCTCCTTTTATGTGGCTATGCCAGGTGTTGAACCTGAATCTATCAATCAGCAAAGCTAAAACCTTTCCACCAAAGTTATTGTCTTTCCCTGGCAGATGTACTCATGTCCACTTTCCATGGAATGTTTTAGTTCACCACCCAATAAGTAGTAATGAGGGAGAGTTTGTTGGCAGACTAGGGCTTGAATTGGTGTTGACTCAGCCAGTCCACAACATTGCAGTGCCCATATTGGAACATTTGGCCTGCTGTACATTACTTATTAACTGCTTTGTGTTCAACCAGATTTTAGGAGACAAACACCCTTCTGGCTAGTTTTTTACAAGTGCCCACCTTAATTAACTCAGGCATGTACTGTTCAGTTCCAGAACTCTTTCAAATCTGTGGCATTAAAGGGTAAATTTTTTTAGCCCAATGTGAATGTGGGAGGTCAGGTTCATGTTAAAATGAACTAGAGACAAAGCTTTGAATAAACCTCTCTCTGACAGCTTCTCTTTCACTTCTTGTCTGAGCTCAGGTCCCTTCTGTTCCAAAGCAGGACCTCTCAGTCTATAAATCCTCCAGGCTCACATCCCCAAATACACAGCTGCATATATAAATGTGTATGTATTTGCACCGCATCCATCCCCTCCTGCTGTGGGTGACGACATTAGAAAAATTGCAACTGGCCAAATTTGTGAGTATGCATTTTTTAATGTGTTTCCTGCAGGTTGCTCCAAAGGAAATCCAATTCGGCTACAATCTCCAATGACTTTAAGGTGCAATAAAGGAAGACATCCCAGGAGAGCAGTGAGTAGGAAAGTTTATATACTGTTTTAATGAGCTCAGTTGGTCCTACCAATGGAAGTTAATTTCATTCCTCCTGCCCACTCTCATCTGGTTTGCACAGTTGACTCAGATATTTCATTTTAAATACTTTTTGGCTTTCAGTATTTATAATTTACATTATATACTTGTTTACTACTTTGTAACCAGTCTTCCCACCTATGCCCCTACTTGTCTGTTTACTGAACTGCTAAATATTCTAAAGCATTAGCAGAGCAAAATTATCTCCCACAACAGAAGATATACTGTCTCCCACTTAATACTTATTTAAGAACTGTTATATTTTATTTATTGTCATTGTGTACCTCCAAGTCATTTTTGGCTTATGGAGACCCTAAGGCAAACTTATCATAAGGTTTTCTTGGCAAGTTTCTTCATAGGGGGTTTCCATTGCCATCCTCTGAGGCTGAGAGAGTGTGAGTTGCTCAAGGTCACCCACTGGGTTTTTATACTCGAGTGGGGAATCGAACCCTAATCTCTGAGTCATCAAAGTCCAATGCTCAAACCACTACACCATGCTTGCTCTCCGTTTTTGCTTACATCTTATTTATTACATTGTATTTATAAATTTATTACTTAATTCTTCCTCCAGGGAGCTTGTCTTTTATCCTTATGATGAATTTAAGAGAAGATTGGCTAAGAGTTATCCAAAGAACTTCACAGCTGAGCCTTGATCTCAGACTAATCCAGTAGCCTCTTTGCTGACCCATCGTGACTATCTCATTGGTAAGATTTATGTTGTGGTGATTAGCATAAAAGTGAGGTCCTATAACAGCATTTTCTGTTGTTTGAATCCTTTAGCGTTTGTTGAGAGCCCATTTGCAGTGCATGACAGATATGTATGCAGGCACCTGGGAAGAATAAGAGGCTTATCAGTGGATGCAATGGACTGTTCTGAGACACTAGATGCTACCAGATGAAAAGCATCTATCACTACCCATAAAATGGGATTGTGCAGCTGTTCTATCTTTTTCTCCTTAACATGCTTTTATGAAAAAGAAAATGGAATAAGCAGTGGGGAAACACACGAGGGATGAGAAATGTGGAAGGTGACTGAATGTCTGAATCCTGGTAAAATTCTACAAATGAAGCAGGATATTAGAATAATAAAAGCCTTGCCTGAAAGTCATGTGTAAAAAAGAAGCACAAATCTGCATAGTAGCTGATAATTGTCATCAGTCAATCTGTCAAGTGACAAAATGGAAAAATGAGTGCAGAATTACTCAACACCTTCTTTGCTTCAGTCTTCTCAGAAAAGGGAAAGGGTGCTCAACCTGAAAATAATGGAGCAGAGGGCAGAATAGGGGAATTTCAGCACAGAAAAAGTAAAGAGATAGTACAGGAATACCTGTTTAACCTAAATGAATATAAGTCTCCAGGACCAGATGAACTACATCCAAGAGTATTAAAAGAACTGGCAAACATCATATCGGAACCATTGGCAATAACCTTTGAGAACTCCTGGAGAACAGGAGCGGTCCCAGCCAACTGGAGGAGGGCAAACATTGTCCCCGTCTTCAAAAAGGGAAAAAAGAGAGGATCCCAACAATTATTGTCCAGTTAGTCTGACATCTATACCAGGAAAGATTCTAGAGCAGATCATTAAACAGAGACTCTGTGAACATCTAGATGACAATTCCATAATCACAAAAAGTCAACATGGGTTTCAGAGAAACAAGTCATGCCAGACAATTCTGATCTCTTTCTTTGATAAAATTACCAGCTTGATAGATGAAGGGAATGCTATGGATATAGTATATCTTGATTTCAGTAAGGCCTTTGACAAGGTTTCCCATGACATTCTTGCAAACAAGCTTGTAAAATGTGGGCTAGACAAGGTAACTGTTACATGGATTTGTAATTGGTTGACTGGCCGAACCCAAAGGGTGCTCAACACTGGCTTCTTTTTTCATCCAGGAGAGAAGTGACCAGTGGGGTTCCACAGGGCTCTGTCCTGGGGCTAGTGCTATTCAACATCTTTATCAATGACTTGGATGACAGAATTGGGGGCATACTCATCAAATTTGCAGATGACACCAAATTAGGAGGAATAGTTAACACCCCAGAGGACAGGATCAAAGTTCAAAATGACCTGAATAGACTAGAAAGCTGGGCCAAAGCTAACAAAATGAAATTCAACACGAAGAAATGTCCAAAAGAGAACGACTAAAATGGTGAAGTGTCTGGAAACCATGCCCTATAAGGAACAACTTAGGGAGCTGGGGATGCTTAGCCTGGAGAAGAGAAGGTTAAGAGGTGATATGATAGCCCTGTTTAAATATTTGAAGGGATGCCATATTGAGGAGGGAGCAAGCTTGTTTTCTGCTGCTCCAGAGACTAGGACCCGGAGCAATGGATGCAAGCTACAGGAAAAGAGATTCCACCTCAACATTAGGAGGAACTTCCTGGCAGTAAGGGCTATTCAATAGTGGAACAAACTCTCTTGGAGTCCTGGAGGTCTTTAAGCAGAGGCTGGATGGCCATCTGTCGGGGATGCTTTGATTGAGATTTCCTGCGTGGCAGGGGGTTGGACTGGATGGCCATTGTGTCTCTTCCTACTCTATGATTATATGCCTAAGAAACCCCTATGAAATTCATGGGGTCACCATAAGTCAACTTGAAGTCTCTCTCTCTCTCTCTCTCTCTCACACACACACACACACACACACATGCATATGCACACGCAAAATCTGATGTGTCTCTTGGCTTTCCCCTTGCATCCCTGATCACAAGGAATAAACAATGCAGTGTGTGTAATAATGTTCATTTCAGATGTCTGTAAGTATACAAAGCAAACCTGTTAAGAGTAAACCATTTATTTCTGCCCTAGGCAGCCTTCAGATATAAACAGAAAGTCAGGACTATTTGGAAAATCCCAGCATGGCCTTCCTGACATCCTGAAAGACAGATTACATTCTTGCAAATTAAATGGCTCCATAAAAGAGTAGTGGTGATGGTGGTGATGATGATGATGGTAATAATAATGACTATGACATTGTTTTCTTAATTATGGCTTTTCAAAACAAACTCAAAACATTTTGCTACCTCCAACTCACCCAGGTCAAGGGATCTTATTTGGAAAGCAGCTAAAGCACAAAATCCCACAACAGTCTTTTACTATTCTTGGCAGGGGGGGAAAATGGAGATTTTTTAAAAAAAACCAAAACCAAATATCCCCCCTCCTGATATCAGATTTGCTGTCTGGGGTCCAAATCTGCTGTCTAAGATAGTTTATGACTTTGCTTCTTTGCAATTTTGTGTTGCTTAAGGGATCATGATATTTTATCTTTATTGTCTTTTGTTTTTAACTATTGTAAACTGTGCATGCAGCTAATGCACAAAATCCGACAAGGAGCTTTTGTTATTCTTGGCAGGGGAAAAAGGGAGATATTTTATTTTATTTTTGTTATAACCAACAGTTCCACCCCCCACTTCATGTTACAAATTTGCTGTCTGATATGGCTTCTTCATCCTATGTAATGCTAGGGCTAGTCCTAGAGCAGCCAGTCCCATCTTCCTTATTTGTAGGTTTCCTTTGTTTTTAGCGGAAGTGTGGCAGACAGAATATAACCCAAGCAGCTTTCCCATTGCTGCATCTAAGTATTTTACTTGTTGAAAATTTGTGTGACGTTCAAATGCTAAAGGCATGGGAATCCAAGAGAATATCAGTGAACAGCATTCCTTTCAATTCCTAGCAGCCCTTCGACAGAGTTTGAAAATACGGCTTTTTAAGATCACAGTCTCTAGAATCTACCACAAATCATGGCTCTCTTCAGTTCTCTTGTTGTCACACCCCAACAATGGACATGAGAAGGAAGGAGTTTGAGTGGAGACAGATGGCTTCTTACATCAACATGTCAACATTGTCTTTACTGTGGATTTCTGGTAGCTGTTGACCAAAAACGTTACTTTTTCTTGTTCTGGATTTATTAGCCATCATTTAGCTGATGATGGCTCTCATTGCCATCATAAAACTACATGGAAGCTGTATGGGGAATAGTTTTATGTTTGACCTCTAGAAATCAAGTGATGTACTATATGTGTGGACAAATGCAGTAGACTAGACTGGAGCAGTACCTTCAATTTCAGATTCTTTTAGTCCATACCTGAACTTGTGGTCTAATTTTATTTTTACCACATATTTGTAAACTACTGCACTTCTTATGACATATTTTAGGTTGTCTAAAACCTACTTAGCTCCATCCTATATGCTGAAGACTAGTGGATAGGATCATAGGTTTCCTGAACTTTGAATAGTTGTGTAGACATAGTTTGTCCTTTATTTGATGTTCTCCTGTCCCTGAAAAGATAGACAATTTGTCCATGGACACCTGCTAGGTGATCTTGGGTAAGTCACAAATTCAGCCTCAAAGGAAAGCAAACACAAGCCTCCTCTGAGCAAATCCTGCCAAGAAAACCCCATAGGGTTGCCACAAGTCAGAATTGATTTGAAGGCACATGACAACCTTTCCCCATTTACACCTGCCCACATAGATTAGCATATTCAATTTTTGTGCAAATCTGCTGGTGCATCTCCTCCTATTTAAGTGTTAAAGTGTAGGTGGACACCCTAGGAGGAATTTCTCACTCCTTTAGCACTATGACACAATAAGCTCCACCTGTTGAAATGCCTTCCTCTGTATTAAAGATACAGAATGGGAGGAATGCCTTTCTTGGTATTGCTAGTGATGCTGGAAACTCAAATCCAAAATATTTCCCAGAGTTTGAGTAAATATTGCAATGTCTGGAACATTATAAAGAGTTTTGATTATAAAGTAAGTCCCAATTATACTAGTTCTCCTTGCTATTATGCAATTACTTCACAGCATTAAATTGTGGGAAATCAGCTTTCCTTGCTACATATGCTTCTTTAAATTCCTACCCTCATGAATTCTGAAAATGGTGGGGGTTCTACTTTCATGTGAGAAAGGAACAGTTAATATGCTCCTTGGCAGGAAAGAAAATAATGTGTTTGTTATGAGAACAAGAGAACAATTTTTTTTTAATGTGGGGCATAAATCAGTACTGATATTAGCAGGCGGACCTGGAGGAAAATGTGTGCATATATCTGCTGCAAATTTGTATAGCTGCTTCTGTATAGTTGGCCCTCCATTTTCGTGGGGGATTCATTCTGGACCCCCCCCCCCGCAAAAATGGAGGCTTGCACTTATTCAAGCCTCATAGACTTGAATGGAGCACACCACCATGTGCACAGCAAGGGCGTGCGTGCCATTGCAAATAGTGGAGGTTGCCCCTCTGCATACATTCAAAGCATTAGGAGGGGTGACTATACTTTTATATTGAACCTGGGTAGGAGAAAAGAGAATGCAAAGTTTCAGAATATGATTTTGGCTTCCATTATCTTTAATCAACCTCTTTGGAGAGTAAGCTCCCAGGCCAGACCAAGTCATTTTGATGTCTGAGGTGAAGGGCAGAACCACATCCCCACAGCTTTCAGTGGCCCAGCAGTTGATTTCTATTTCAATGCTATACAGGAGAAAGTATCTTCAATGGCAGTTGTGGGTTGCAGCCTAGCATAACAGATGCAAATATATTGTATGTGTGGCCTATACTATACTGCCCCCCAGGTCCTTTTCAGCACTCACTCACACTGCTCCACATGGCCCCTACTCAAACAAATCCTTACATGCACCAGCAAGTTCAGCTATACCATTAGGCAAAGTGAAGTGGTGTTTCAGGTAACAGATGCTGGTGGGGAGAGAGACAAACAACAGCAAATTGTTGGGGGCTATAACTGTGGAGGCCATGTAGTTTGTTATCTCATAAGTAGGTTTGCTGTGTGTAGGTGTAGAAGATGTTGTCCCAATGCCAATGCTGAATGGCTTCTCCATGGTGAACAATATGGGGAACACTACCTTCTCCTGCATCTCATGCATCATGTCAACCCTAGAAGAAAGAACAGCAGTTGCTTAAAGTCAATCAATAGCAACTGGACATCAGACTACATAGGCAATTGTATAGTTATTTTTTTAAAAAATAGATTACAGTGATAATTTCCACATTTGTATCTATAGATACATATTACAACGCATGTATAGAATTTTTGCAGACCTAATCTTTGTTTGTATTTATTTTTTTATTGGAGAGGAAAGAACAATGATCATGGAAGAGAAGGAAAAAGGATCTCCAGGACCAACTTACTACCTGTATCAGGTATGGAAGCAGTGGTGGAGTAGCTGTGATTGTAATGAGATCTGCCTAATTCTCTGTAGAAAGTAGGTATCAAACACATAGATTCAGCATAGATTCAGCACACCAATTCAACAAACACACGGATTCAGCCATCCTGGATCCCATTTTAGGAAAAAGGCAGAATATAAGTGTAATAATTAGGTAAATGATACTACCTCAAATCTTGGGATCTAGATCAGTTTGGGAGGATGTCTGGCTGAACAGTGATGGAAGTGATACCATACTTCCTTTTCCACCAGAACCTCAAGGTCCAACAACTAGAACCAGCTGCAAAACACTAGTACAGGAGATCTTCTGTATACCTATTTTCCAGATAAGAACTGACCTCATAGTTTGTTCACATACAGACCTTTTAAACACACATCCATTGCTGGTTTCTCCCCAAGCATTCTTCATTTCAGCAGTCTAATTGGAGAGTGGAGTGAGCTAGTCCACCAAACATTCTGAAGTTTTTAATGAAACCATTGGAGATCAGATTGTCTTACTATCTACTGCAAATCTACCTTCTGTCCAGGTCTGATATATAGGTTAGAAGAATCATAGAACCATAGAGTTGCAAGAGACCATAAGGGCCATCCAATCCAACTAGTGGATCCTTTGTAAAGTTTGACCGAGGTTGCTTCCAACTGAGACTCTTACAGGACAATCACCTGCTTCATTCATGGAAATTTCCATGGGTTTCAGAATGCACCCTTTTCCATATGCAACCTTTATGTGTTTTCTTATGACTTTATTAGTACAAAAATCTCTTACAGAAGGAAAGATGGAATAGCTGCACTTTGTCTTTTGTTTGGTAGTACTTAGCACTAGGAGCCTTCTGTCTGGGAACATGCAGAGTCTCAAATAAATTCACCTTTCTTTCTCTCATCTCATGAATAAATGCTTAGGGACAGGTCAATGCCCCCAAGTAGCATTTTCCCTGTTAAAGTGCTGTCTCAGTGGCTAGGTAAGTGTAGTTGAAAGGGTTTTATTGTGACTGTTTTTCTAAGGGCTGTATATACATCATCTCAGAGAAACCATGTTTGGAAATAAAACCCCAACCTCTAATAACTCTATTCTGAATGTTGAATCTAGTGGTGGCATTTGTGAAAGTGACAAAATATTTACGCAGTTGGCTTTAGTCCTGGCCAGGACTTCTGGATATAAACAGATGTCTTGTTAAACTGTATAGAGGTGGGGAAGGAAAATGCGAAGGGAAAATGTCTTGACATATTACACAACATGTGCAAATAAAACCACAGATTTTTCTACAGGGTGAGAAAACTCAGGAATTAATAGATCTCCTTGGGATTTAGTCAGTCCTGAATGGAATCAGGCTGACCATGTCCTTCAGAATGTCTGAGGGCTGTTTCCCATGTTTCTTTTTCCTATATCATCTTAAATCGCATGTAGGGAATGGATGGAAAAAGGATAAAGATGTGTAGCTTTAAATATGCACAAATAAAAACATCTTTTTGATGTTATGAACAGGCAGTAATTTGTATTTCCAGAGGCTTCATACAGGAGTGACTTTTGAAAAATGAATTTGGGGCACTGAAGGGCCAGCAAAGGTTATTATTATATAGGATTTAGGAATAAAAGGGCAAATAACATAATAAAATATTTTAGAGGGGCCACTTGTTCCTACTTACAATTCTTTGGATTCCTGTTGTTGTTGCTATATGCCTTCAAGTCATTTATGATTTATGTTGACCCTAAGCCTACCACAGGGTTTTCTGGGGCTGAGAGTGTGTGACTCACCTATGATCACTCAATGGGTTTCTATGGCTGAGCGGGAAATCAAACCCTGATCTTTGTCCAACACTCAAACCACTACACCACACTGGTCCTCAAAAAAAAAAAGTATTGAAAAGCAATCATTGCTTGAAGTGCATATTTTAATTTTCCAGTCTGGTTTTTTTTTTAGTAGTCTTTAAAGCAAACATTATTCTAATGTTCTGCTGGACACATTTTGTGCAGTAGGAGAATAAAATAAACAGGAGGAAATAATTTTTTGTACAGTTGGCAATAAGGAACATGGTTAGTTCTAAAAACAAATAGATGAGAAATAGATAAAGAAATAGAAAATTAAAATTATTACTTTATAATCTTATATAAATAAGATATCCAAAGCCATTGTCTCACCAGTCCATCTGTGAACAAGGAGGAAACATGCCCAGCCATAGACTAATAAATAAAGAAGAGCCTGCGTCCACTTTCAGATGGATTGGAAAGGATGGAAAGGGCTGCTGAGATTTACAGTTCCTACAACATCTGCCAGGCTGCACAATTCATATCCCTAATTTAAAATGCATAAATGATACATAGTGTGGAGAAAATAGATAAGTAGAAAAAAACTGCTTTCTCCACACCATGCATGATTATATACACAGCTACCATTTACACATCTCAATTTCTAACAATCATCATTGAATGGCCTCAGGTTCTCATAGAGAGTAGGTGAAAATTCATCATCCAGTGATGATGAATGGTTGGAGACAGGGAATATATAAAAAAGAGCATGGATTTCTCTGTGAAATGACCACAAATTCAGGTAGCTTTAAGAGGAAATTGTTAGACAATTTAATGAAGGATACATCTGTCAGTGGCTAGTGACTACTTACCAAGGTACTTCTCTTTTACTTCCATTGTCAGTAGGAATATGTTTCTCCATACCAGGGCCCTCTTACACAACACAGCTATAGTACTATGATTAGACTTTAACTATCATGGTTCTGTCCTGTGCAGTTTTAGGATCTGCAGTTTAGGGAGGGGTATTTAGCATTCTCAGCCAGAATGCTCTAATGCCTCATCAGACTACAACTCCCAGCATCCCATTGGGTGGAACTATAGCAGTTAAAGTGGAATTGTGGTGCTATAATTGTTTAGTGTGAAAGTGCTCCCAGTTGTTGGGTAACAGAAGCAGGAGCGTCCTACTTGTTGGCCTCCCATATGTATTTGGATGTCCACCATGGGAGCAAGTTTATGGGTGACAAAATTTGGGATTAGCACCCCAAATTATATAATGCTGTCCTATCCTAATTTAGTTCCATTTATTTCATTGGATATTATCCAAGGCAAAGTTCTTTTTTAAAAAAAACAAGATTAGAGGCTAATCTGTGATGTTTTCAATATTTTGAATGGCTGAAATTAACAGTCTTTGGAACAAGGCAATTGGCAAAGCATAGAGAATGCTATCCAAATTTATGTAGAAGTCAGTTTATGTACTGAATTCATATTTTAGAAGGTAAAGTGATGTTTTTACCAGGTACAATTCAATATTACAGAAAAGACTGAATAAAATTGTTACTAAGAACCACCAATGTGACATTAAAATTTGCTCTATAAAGGAGGACTGATCTTTTAGAGGTCAAATTAAGGTTAGAAACAAATGTCAAAATATGAATGAGTATAACTATATGCATCATTAGTGCAGAACAGGGAAGCTTGCAATCAAAGGTAGGCTTATTATGTCATTTGCTTTTTAAAAACCTTTGTCCATTCTAGCTGATTCTAGCTATTGTCTGCTCTAGCTAATCAAATGTAATTTTTGGTTTTTGAAATTACAGGGTTACTAACTCCTATGATTTTGTCTTAAGAATTTTAGCTGTTTCTTAGAGACGATCTCACAGAGATCTTGGCTTTCAATAAAAAAGAGGAAGAAAGAAAGGTCCCCGATTTAAACACATCCTTGAGTAAACTGTGTGGTGTTTTATGATCCCATGTCTCTAACTTTCGTGACTGAGAAGAAAAGCTAGAAGTTATGACTGAGAAGGGACCCTAAAGTTTCAGAAACTATAAAGCAAATAAACGTGTTTTTTTAAAAAAAAGTCTCCTATTGATCAACGTATCCCATGGGCTGCTACTCATGTTTTCTTTGACGTTTGGAGTCAGCAGTCCTGGTCTCAACACCTAATAATAGTTGTGCCTCTTGTGTAAGCAAATAAGCATTCTGTTAGCTGTTTTCAGTCTCTGTTTATAATTTTTAACCACAAGATGTTAAGAAGTGTTTGCATGAACTGTTTTTGAAAGGGATTATCATCTAGGGAAACCAAAAACTAAGGTCAGATGGTTGAATCCATGGATAAAGAATCTATGGATATGGAGGGCTGACTATAATTGTACAGTATTAGAAATGTTAAGAATATTGGGGGTGTGTATGTGTGTGTGTGTGCTTTTTCTCAGTGAGAGGAGTTGCTGTCTTCCATAAGACCTCTTGCTTTTAGTGCACAAATGAAATGAACAGGTGTGATTTGCTAATCATAATGGTTTCCATAATTGATACAGAAATGATTGTGTAAAACTGACTGTGCAAAACTTTAAACTCTAATGGCTTCGTACTTTAATACCTGAAAGAACACATCTCCCTATATGTGCCTGCCTAAGGACTGGGCTCTTTTGAGGGATGACTGTTTTCTGCGACCCACCTGTGAGATCAATACACAAGGTGAGGATGTGGGAGATGGCCTTCTCAGGTGGCAGCCCAGTTGTCCTTCCCTTGAGGCATGATTGACACCAATGACGGTAACCATATATACTTGATTGTAAGTCGACAATGGCAGTTTTTGGGACCAAAATTCTGGATTTTGATATGACCTGTGGAAAAGTTGAGGATAAAACTTGGGAGAATGTAACAAAGGATGTGAAGGATGAGACAAAGGAAAATGATGCCAAAGAACTTGCAAAATTTCAACAGGCCTAACTCTTTGTGCTGCTCACCCTAAAGGCTGGTGTTTCTTATATGTGCTCCCAGTTCTTGCCTTTTGCTACTCTACTCAGAGAAGGGGATGGTTCCTTTTTTGGGGGGGGGGGGGGGGGTAAGAGTTAAAGTACACTACTTAAGTTGACCCATGAATAAGTCAACCCAGGTTTTTGGCGTCAATTTTTTAACAAAAATTTCTAGATTTATACATGAATACTGTATATATAGTAATTTAGGCACCAAATAAAAACATAGGTAGTTATGAAAGTCTCTAGGCATAACTGAGTTACCTCAGGTGCTACACGCTTAAAAATAATCGCTTAAACCTGCTTTCACTTGTTAATGTGCTTATTATGTTTTACTCTAGTTAAACTATTAGCTAATTAACTAGTTAAACTATTAACTAATCCGTTAATAAAGATTTTCATACAGGGCAGGCTAGAAATATTTAAATAAATAAACCCTACCTTTTCTCTCTTTGTGAAGCAAAACATTAACATGCTACACAACAGGCATAGCAAGGGCCGGCTGATGGACGAAAACGTCTTAATTGATTAAAAAGACCAGGAAAAGGCTGTTTGATGGAAAAGACTGGTGTAAAAGGTCAGAGTTTCAGTAATTAACTATCCCACTTAGCATCATTTTTGCACAAGTACAGCATTTGTGCCAAAATTGTTCTCACCAAGGTGACCACTCTCATCAAAAAGGCGCAGGAAATACCTCACCATCTCACATGAGAGAATTCAGTTTGTGTTGTTTCTCATTCTCATGCACAATAACAAGACATGCAAGGATTTTAATCTCTCCTCCCCATTGAACTCAAAGAAACTAATGAATACATATACAAGGGACAGGGACGTAGCCAGGATTTTAGGAAGGGGGGGTCCAGACTAAGTACCACCATTATAATGGGGCTTGGGCGCGGTGGCGCAGCAGCACACACCATTCATTTTTCTAATGGAAGGGGGGGGTCCGGACCCCAATACCCCCCCCCTTGGCTACATCCCTGCAAGGGATTGTATGAAAATGGAGGACAGTCATGTGTCCTGTTTTCCAGAGGACATTCCTTTATTTGAAAGGCTGCCCAAGGAAGGACCTCTATTTGAAGCCCTCTTCTTTTAGATGGACTGTACAGTATAGTCCATGTCTGGTTGAAAAATAAAGTACCATATAGAGAGCTAAGAGAGAGCTTGAAGTTCCCCATGAATACTTAGCACCTGGAAAGTAGATTAGGCAAGCACACGAATCATCCCCACAGTCATATTGTATTTCTATTTAAATTACAATAATTATTTCCAAAACTGCTTTTCCCCCTGTTTGGGGTCATAGATGTGTATGCTTTTCCTTTTTCTTTTTTTTTTTTTTTTTGTCAATGTATAAATGGCCACTTAATGTGACAGTGTAATAGTCCCAATATAATGGGATCCTCTTGCATTTAAAAACTGTTGATTATGGGCTTAATGGTTATGTAAAAGAGGGACTTTCCCCCCTCTTCTCTGCAAGCATTAAAAATGCAGGAACCTTGCCTTCATTTTCACTTGTTCCCCATCCCCAACACTGTTAATTGAATGACAAGCCATTAAAGACTTTCAGCTGTAACTGGTCTTAGCATTCTTTGGAGTTTGGTTCCAGGACCACCACAACCACCACCCCATGGATATCAAAAACCATGGATGCTCAAGTCCCATTATATACAAGGGTGTAGTAAAATGGTGTCCCTTATTTTTTTTAAAATGGCAAAATTAAGGTTTGCTTTTTGGAATATTTGGAATATTTTCAAGCTGTTGATGGTGGAATCTGTGGTTCAGAATCTGTGGATAAGGAGGGTCGACTGTATTGCAATTTTTAAAAACCTAAATACTCCTCCCACAGCTGAATGGAGCAAGTATTAAGCTGAAGGGCAAGTATTCAGGCTTTTTACTTACAAACACACACCTGTGTTTATTTGCTAAAATATTTTTGTATTCCCCTATACCCAAGGTTCTAAATTTTTATTGGTTTTTTTAAAGTTTAAAATTAGCACAGTTGCTATTGTTTTCTTTGCAACTGCTCTTTCAACAGATCATTCCTTGGCGTTTTGCTAAACCTTGTAAATTTAAAGAGGGGCTATAGCTGTGATTGAAGACATGCTTTGTATGTATAAAGTCCTCTCATATGTTCCAATTGGTTTCATACCTTTCTGTATCCTGATTCAAATATTTCTGCAGATACATCCTTTTGAATAGCATTCATTTATTTTCCTAATTATCAATTTTATATTTTTGTCTCTGAGAAATAAAACACAGTGCAGAATTTGAAAAAAGAGAGATTGATTTCAAGAGACTTCACCTTTGAGCTGAGATTTTATGTGAACAAGTCATTGTGCACAATATTTTTATTTATCTTGCTACTCCCCACAAGACTGGGTTAATATCTGATATGCTTGACTGGTGATTGATCAAGTCATATGTCTTTGGCCAATAGAAGACATTTGTTTGACTTTCCTCTTTTTCAAATGTGTGGTTGAAAGCATCTCTCCAAGGAACAAATATGGTCTCTCTTCCATAGTCACATCATGTGCTGAAGTCAGTGCCTTAATTTCAGTTTTGTACTAACCTAGCCTTATTTAGTTGTTAGATCCCCTCAGATCTCCAGAGTTTTTCTGATTCAGAGGGAATGCGTTGTTATATTTTGCATCATCTCTAAAGTCTTTTAACAAGTTTTCTAATCCAATCCTGCACAGTTATAGTAGTGTTATAGTATCTTAAACACTAACATGTTTTATTAGGCTTAAGCTTTCATGGGCTCCAACTCACTTCATTAGATGTTACATGCACTGGCGTTCACAAAAGCTTGTGCCAAATAAAATGTGTTCATCTTTAAGGAGCCACAAAACTCTTGGTTGTTTTTGCTAAAACAAACAACAGAAGGGCTTGTTTTGTTTTCAGGGTTCTACCTTAAATGAGACACACGTAAAAGTTGTTTATGGGAAATGAAACCTTTTGTTGTTGTTAACTGCCTTCAAGTTGACTTTGACCCATGGCAACCCTATGAATAAAAGACCTCCAAGACACCCTATCCTCAACTGCCCTGCTCAGCTCCTGCAGATTCATGGCCATAGTTTCTTTGATTGAGTTTATTCATTTGGAATGCGATCTTCTTTTTTTTCCTATTGCCCTCCACACTCCCAAGCATTACAGTCTTTTCTAGTGAGCCCTTTCTTCTCATGATATGCCAAAATATGATAATCATTTTGCTACCGGGGAGAGTTTGGGCCTGATTTGTTCTAGGACCCATCCATTGTTCTTTTTAGCAGGCCACTGTTGATGCAAACGTGAGCGCGCAGAGTAAACTTGGAAGCTTGTGTGAAGATAAACAACTGTTAGCTGCCGGAGCATGCCAGGAAAACAGCTGCTACAAGAAAGGCAAACCGACACCTGGCTTATCTCCGAAGAAGCACATTGTTTTATTTGTTGCAAAGACACACACGAGAACAATCACCAACACCATCCACCAACTACAAACCCCAACAAACTGTACAAACGGACATGTGGGCTTATATACACATTTGCCATGCGGCCACCTTGCCCTGCCGCTTCATGTACAAGTTCCTGTGCATCTTGGAATATCTTGCCCCTTGCAAAGATGACACAGTATATTTACACATTGCTACGTGCTTCTGGCACACACTGTGACCTTGGACATCACCTGCTGGTTTGAGTCCCAGCTGCAGCCAATTCCAGGTTTCTGCAAAGTGAATAACCATTTCCAAGTTTGTTACATCTGAACATTTTCATACACTCTATACATTAATATCCACGGTAGTCTCAGAACTCTTCTCCACCACATCTCAAATGAGTTTATTTTCTTCCTATCATCTTTCTTCACTGTCCAGTTCTCACAACCATACCTAAAAATGGGGAATATGATGGCATGGATAATCCTAACTTTAGTATTTAATTATATATCTTTATACTTCTGGATCTTGGCTAGTTCTTTTATGACTCCCTTTCAAGTCCTAGAAGATTATCGCACTGCGTTCTGAGAACGTTCTGATCACGTGATGAGAACGGAACGCATTTGAGAATACCGCATGTATGTGTTCCAATCGGGTTCTCAGAACGCTTAAATGTGTTCCAAATGTGTTCCAGGAGGGAACGGATTTGAATGTGTTCTGAATGTGTTCCCAGAGAGCTGAAACGTGATGAAAACGTTCCAAGAGAAGTGTGTGCGGTATTCTTATCCGTTCTCAAATCCGTTCCCTCATTCCTCCGTCTCCTGATTGGCTGAAAGAATGACAGGCAGGGAGGGAGGCAGGCAGGCGAGCGACTGCAGTGAGGGAAGGTGTGTGTGTGTGAGGGGGGAAAGAAGGAGGGAGGGAAGGAAGGAAAAAGGGAGGAAAGGTGGGACAAGGAAGAGAAGAGGAAAGCAGGGAAAGAGAGAGAAAGAGAGAGGGAAAGAGGAGACCAGAGCAGAGAGCAAGAGGGAGAGGGTCTGGCTGCTTCTGGGGGGGGGCTCTAGTGTCATGTTCAGTGGGGCTCCTGTGCTGTCACAATGCAGGAGGCAGGGATGCCCAGGACCTTCTCCTCCTTCCCTCCAGGAGGGAACCCACAAAAGCTCCTCTGTTTGGAGCACCACAGAAAAGCAAGCAAACAACTCCCAGAATTCCATAGCAAAGAGCCAGACAAGAGTTAAAGCGGGGAGGGAAGCTCACAACCTGAAGGCACACATTACATGCACACACACAGAAGCAAAAGGGTGTCAAGCTGCCAAAAAGGGGAAATGGGATGACAGCAGAGGACTCTTCTTTTCTAACCGGTTTAAAGAGCTGCTATGGCTGCCGGGGCTCTGCTCTTGGTCCAGTCCCCTCCCTTTCCCTCCGCTTGAAGAGACCTCCGTGGAGCTCCCTTAATGCCCAGGCTGCCAAGGAGGGGACTCTGCCCTTGGCCCATCAAGTTACATAGGTTTTATCCTATTTTCTTCAAACATATGCCAGCATATGAAGCCCCAGCGTTTTATAGGGGCTTGCCTTCTTTCCCTCCCAAGGGAATCTTCGGAGGGAAGACTTCTCAGTGAGGCTGAGAAGCACTCTCCCGGCCAGAGGCCCTAGGCTTACTGAAATCCCCCACCTCCCTTCCCCATAGAAATCAATCCAAAAACTGAGTTTAAAAGGAGCAGAGGAGAGCCCTT
Organism: Sceloporus undulatus; assembly: GCF_019175285.1. Classification (NCBI taxonomy): domain Eukaryota; kingdom Metazoa; phylum Chordata; class Lepidosauria; order Squamata; family Phrynosomatidae; genus Sceloporus; species Sceloporus undulatus. The sequence goes on along the minus strand of NC_056525.1, from coordinate 64,321,027 downwards.
TGGGTCTGCATCTGGGAGAGATTTTAAACTCCGTTTTTGGATTCTTTCCTATGGGGAAAGAGGGGAGAGAGAGAGATGGCAGGACATCCCCATAGCCAAGCATCCTCTGCTCCCCCCAGATGAAGACCCATAGGGCTCAGTGCTCTTTAAGCTCCGTTTTTGGATTGATTCCTATGGGGAAAGAGGAGAGAGGGAGAGATGGCAGGACAACCCCATAGCCAAGCATCCTCTGCTCCCCCCAGATGAAGACCCATAGGGCTCACTGCTCTTTTAAAACTCCGTTTTTGGATTGATTCCTATGGGGAAGGGAGGTGAGGGATTTCAGTAAGCCAAGCCTCCCTTTTCCCTCTTTCCTGGGGGCGGCGCCTCTCCCGAGCCGTCCAACCACTGAGTGGCGACGTCATCAGAAGACAGCCCACAAAACGTAATACAGCAAACCGTTCTGAGAACGGTTTCAAGAAAAAGGAATCGCAGTGCGGTAAACTGCCGTTCTGATCCCGTTCTGATCACGTTTTGATTTCTAATGCGGTAATATCCGTTCCAGGAACGTTCTCATCACGTGATGAGATGGAACGTTCTCAGAACGCAGTGCGATAATCTCCTTAGTCATCTTCTGATTACTTGACTGCAGCCTCCACTCTGATTGATGATTGAGCCCAAGTATGGAAAATCAATTTCTTCCTCATCTACTTTAAAATTATCTATCTTGTTCCAAATCAGGCTGGGTCAAATGTGGCCTCCAAAGCAATTTACTTTGTGGCCCTCAATCTCTCCATACTCTGGACTGGCATTTTTCTTGCAAAGGAAAAATGAAGTCACTTACCTCTTCTGGAAGTCCCCAGGAGTGGCAATGTATCATTTTAATAGGCTGTATTTTCCCCCTATACTATTTAATATTTTAAAAGCCCGATTTTTCTAGGCCAGAAGTGGACTTCTGGCTGCTTCCAGTTTTATTTGATTTTTGGAGTGTTTGGGGCATTTTTGGCAGTCCTTGTGAAATAAGAAAACAAAGAGGAATGGAGCTGGAAAGTAACGCCTTTCTCCTTGCCTTACCACATGTTGTTGTTGTGCTTCAGTTCTCTTCCCATGGGAGATGTTTGTAAAATAAATAATAATAAATAAATAAAACTTTTATTTATATCCCGCTCTTCTGTAGCAAGACAATCAGAGCGGTTCACGCTAAAACATCCACATACAATATAATACATAAAATTACAATATCCCCCCTTAAAAAAAGAATTAAATATATTACAATTAAAAGAGTTTTAAAATCAACTTATAATAAAGATAACATAGGCAGAGTGGTAGTAAATACATGGTGTGAGGGGGTATTCAATCTGTGGCCAGGGAATTTATTTGGGAAAGGCCTTCCTGAAGAGATCCATCTTGACAGCTTTTTTGAAGCTGTCTAAATTGGTAATTTGTCGGATCTTGTCTGGCAGGCCATTCTAAAGTATGGGAGCAGTTGCAGAAAAGGTCCTCTGGGTGGTTGCAGTTAATCTGGTCTTTAAAGGCTGCAATAAATTCCTCCCAGAGGACCGGAGTGTGCACGGGGGATTGTATGGAAGTAGACGATCCCTTAAGTAAGTTGGACCCAAGCCATGTAGGGCTTTAAAAGTAATAACCAACACCTTGTACTGCACCTGGAAACTAATAGACAGCCAGTGGAGTAACTTTAGGATTGGTGTTATCCGGTCACTCCTAGAATTTCCAGTAACTAACTTGGCTGCCATGTTTTGTACTAATTGAAGTTTCTGGATTAGGCACAAGGATAGCCCCATGTAGAGCGCATTACAGAAATCGAGTTGTGATGTTACCAATGCATGTACTACAGTTTCTAGGTCCCTTACTTCTAGGAAAGGGCGCAGCTGGCGTATCAGCCGAAGCTGATAACAGGCACTTCTGATTGTCGCATTCACTTGGTTCGTCATGTGAAGCAAGGGATCTAAGAGCACCTCTAGACTGCAAACCCAATACCTGGTTTGGGGGCCCCTACTGCAAGTACCTCCATTTTGTCTGGATTCAACTTGAGCTTGTTTTCTCAAACAGATTTTTCCAGCTAGAAAAAGATGTGCTTTTACTACCATCTCTTGCAGAAAAAGAACTGAAGCACTATGTAATAAGGCACAGAGAAAAGTGCTACTCTCCAGCTCTGTTTCCACTTTGTTTTCTTGTGCAATAGGTCTCTCAGAGTAATATGTCCATTCTTTTTTACAGCTGTGTAACTTTGCTTAAAGACTTCATTGCAAATATAGGGGTCCTACCAACTTGCATACTGTTGCTAGTTGTTTAAATAAGAAAATGATATTCTAGAATTAGCTATCTTCTTGCTTTCCCACTGCTCACGCATGGTTTTAAAGTAGTCTTCCCCAATTGGGGCCCCTCCCCTTATTCACAGGTAGCATGAATGATAGAAGTTGTAGTCCAATGGATCCAGATGGTGGGTGGCTGGGGACAGCTGTCTTAAAAGTAATGAAAACTTATTCTTTCTAGCATCCTTTTTGGTAGAGGTACCAAAATATTCACAACTGACAGTGAAACTTTTCTGCTGAGTAGTGAAAGATAAACAGGTCTATATCACTCATCTGTGTCATTATTTGTTCAGCTAAATGTGCCCCAAGTACAGAAAACTAAGATCAGCTCCACTGCTTTCAGCATACTTCAAAGACAGCTGACTTCTGATGAGGACAGATTCAGAATGCCCTTCCCATTTAGAATCAATATTTAGAATCCTATTGATTTCATGTGGAGAGAGGCAGCTGGCTCTGCCAATGCACCTATTGATTATGAATTTGATTAGGGAATTCACTGCTAATATCCTGTGTTTTCCTATTTCATGTTATGTATGTAACTGTTTAGTGTTTGGGCATTTGGGTGCACATAAAGACTGCTTACAATAGTGTATTAATGTATAATTTTTATACACACACATACACAAATTATACATTGTGTGTGTGTGTGTTGTGTTGTCAAATATACGTAATTAAATTATCAATCACACAAAAAAATTGTATTTGCCCAAATATACAGTTTTGTATTGTTATCCAAAGTTTCAAGTGATGTTGTTATTCCTCAGCATGTATCACTAGGTTTGCACTCAAACAATCCAATTTGGGGGCAACATTTAACATTTGAGAAAGAAACAAATTGAGTTTCACATTGGTACCTAGTCTGCAGTATCTTTGTCACCCTTTAATCAGGGTTGCACAACTTATGGCTCTTGGACCCAGGTGACTCTCCACCAATTTCTGTGCAGTTCATGAAGAAGTCTCATTTTTCTTTGCCAGCCAAGGTGATAAATGCCTTGTTTCTTCACTTCCAATATCACTCTTTATCCTGTTGCTAACTACAGCCCCCAACAGTTCCTGGATTTAATGTCAAGCTGTGTGATACTTTTACTTTTGGTAACATGGCTGCTCAAGTGTCGAAAGATGTGTCATAATACATTGTTTTCATCATGTACATATCTTGCATTTAGCATGCTTTGATTTGTGACTGGTCATTGGAAGGAAAACATAGCTTAGTTTGCAAGTCTGACTGATGAGGCACATACCTCTGAGGAATTCCCATGTAGTCACCAATTAGTTGCAAGGAATACATATTTCCTTTAAGTCCAGTTTGACTCTGAGCAGAAAGAAATGTAAATTCACCACAGCCCCACATGTGAAATGTTGGGAAGGGCTGAAAAGGTTGTGCAATCCAGATTTAAATGTACATTTGGCAGTGTGGACACATGTACAAGTTGAGGTGCCACAGTGAAGTCCAGACTTCATTGCTTTTGTATAATACAGATGCTCAGGAAAGGCTAATTGTCTGCCACTGCCACAGCTGACTGGTGCTCTCTTTCATAGCTTTATGACATGGCCAGCCTCATGGTTTTGGTCACATTAGTTGCACATGCCCTATGTACATGAAGTTGCATCTGTTATGCTCCTGGAAACATGTCTGAAAGAGAATGAAATCTGATACATAACAGTGGCAAACACGTTTATCAAGAAGCAAGCCAAATAAATGTGTGGTTCCAGGATATGTTTCCTAATAACAATCAACAGACAGAACAAACCTCCTTAAACTGGAACCTGATCAACGAGCAGAAACATGGCATGAAACCAAGGGGGGAAAAAGTCATATGGACAGAGTTGCTGTAAAAACATGTTGTAATTGAGACTTCCAACTTAAACCAAATAAAGCCATAAAAAAAAAATCGCTTCCATAACTGAAAATTGGTTTGGTGAGACATGGATTAAATATTCTTTGCAATCATGAATGACATCTGCAAAATTACTTTTTATAAATAATTTGTTCCTGTTACTTATTACAGCTTTGGCATGTAATCCTTGGCTGTTGTTGTGTACCCTGGTTGAGGGTGATATCACATACGTCCTGCAGCTTCCAAAAAAGTCCACACAAAAAGTATGACTGGGGATTATGTTAGCAAATGCCAATAACAGGATGCCAGCCATTACATACACAAAGTAACTTAACACTTACACATTATGGTATTTTGAAACATTACATTATTTCAATGACATTACACCTCAAAAGGGTAACTAGTTGTAGTTAGCCATGATACTTGTTACTTTCAGGCTGTGATCATGAACATCCTTGTTGGCACTACAGTAGTCATTTTATTTTAGTTTGACAATTGTAAAAGTTTTGAAATTATGATGATGCTAAAAATATTACAATATGGGGCAATCAATACATATCTGACCTTTTACATCTCTTTCTTTCTATAGTTGTTTCCACGAGGACTCTAAATTGTTTAAAAGAAAAAGCTTTTTAAAAACATTTTCACAAAATGCTGCATGAGATCACTGAGAAGATTTGGATGTGGGTATCCTCAATGTGCTGATGACACTTAGGTCTATCTCTCCTTTACATGTGATTCAAGTGAAGCAGTGGAAAGAGTAGGTCAGTGCTTAGATCTGGAAATGAATGAGGGCCAATCAATAGAAGCTCTCTTCTGTCAAGATGACAGAACTGTTGCTGGGTGGTTTGCTAGTTCAGGAAGATCTTGTTTATTCTGTTCTTTAGACAGGGTATCATTTTCTCAGAGGAGCAAATCTATAGCCTGACTTGTTTATAGATACAGCTATGTCACTGGAAGGCCAAGTGGCCATATCTGAGGTTGATGAATCCATTCCAAGTTTTAGTTTGAATGTTAACCGAGTTATCCAAGGTGCTGAACCTGATTCCCAAAATAGGTTTAGCATCTTCTATATCTTCTTTAAAGTCTGGATTAAGCTCAGAGCAGCTCCAGTGTTCCACTGATGTGTCAGCCACAAGCTGCCAATGGTGGGCCACTATTTCACCTGCTGAGAGTGGTGCATGACCTGTAGCCCCTCTTGACTAGATCTAGCTTAGATACTATTACCTAAACTCTAGTATCCTTCTAATTAGAGTCCTATAATGTGCTATACATGGGGCTTCCTTTGAAGACTGCTTGGAAACTGCAGCTAGTCTAAGATGCAGCTGCTAGGGTATTCACAGTCACTGGCAACAAATCTCAACTGTGCTTAAAAAGCTACATTGATGCTCACTCCATTTTAAGCGAAATTAAAAGTATGGTGCTTTCACTTAAAGCTCTACTTGTCTTAAGACCAAGATGCTTGGATAACTATTCCTTTCATCATCTTTGGAAGATAAGTATGAAGAAAGACTCCCACTGGATCATATCAAAATCCATGCATAGTAGAATTCTATACTACTCAGAGATCAGTAGTGGGAATCATTTTCAAGTAGTAGTGTGGACACTATTCAGCAGAGGCCTTGTGCTTTTACTTCAGCACTTCAGACATATGCAAGGAAGAGGTTGCTGGGGGAAATGGTACCCTCCAAATAATTTCGCCTGCACTTTGCCCATATTTGCTTTGTGGAATATGGCTGCATGCATATAATACACAGAGTCATTTTCTCTTAAAAGGAGAATCCCTCCCCCCCCCCGAAACAAGAACTATCCAGTCCATATCACTCTGCCATTGTCCATTTGATGAACTTTTTTTTGTGTTGTGGGACTTGAATTATTCCTGGATTTTCTAGTAGACTCACATGATAAGATTGGTACATACTATTGGTGAAAAAGAAGATTTTAGCTATGACTAATGGACCCAATGGACCTATCTAGTCATAAGCCAGTAGCAGAGGATGTATCTCCTGTAGTATTATTCAGAGACATAGTCATATCAGTCTGTGTCAGCATAAAAGATTATAAAGGAATCCTGTTGCACCTTGGAAGCTGAAAAAAAATTCCCTAGCATAAGCCTTTGTGGCTTTTAGTCCACTTCATTTGCATCTGACAAAGTGGACTGAAATCCACAAAAGCTTATGCTAAGAATTTTCCCCCTCAGTCTTAAAGGTGCAACAGAATTCCTTTATGTATTCCCTGTGTTTAGAAAACACTCCTTCCCACACAATGGCAAACAACTCATGCCCCTCTATTATACCAGGAAGAAGTTTCTCTCCACACACTCCAACATGTTTTCCTCCAACATGATGTATTTTGTGCATTACAGTAGGCCAATAAAGGTGTCACTGTTTTTGTGGATTTTAGGTTTTGTTGTATCCAGCTACTGTTATTAGGATAAGCCATTGCTCTGCTAATGTTAGATGGAAATATTGTTGTTTTAAAAAATTAGCCTTGTCCTCTGGGATCATGTTGCCCATGTACACAAATATTTAATTCTTAGCCTGGCTTTGATTTACATACATGAATCCTTTGTCTCTGCATGCCCAAATACTGGCACCAGAAGGCATCTGCAATTTAATGTGATCCAACAAGGTCAAAGGCAAAACATGGATTTAACCCTGGGCTAAAGCCAATTGTTAGTTCCAACTAACTAGGGAGCCTGAATCATTGGGTGCTCAATAAATTGACACTCATAAGTTCTATTGATTCAATGGGTCCATTCTAGTTGGAACTAACAGCTGGCTTTTAGCTCACTGACTTTTGCAGTTTGACTCATCCTGAACAGAAGATCTCAAAACATAACTTCCGCTGGTGGTCTCAGATATGTTGTTGCCAGGTGCAAATAATAAAAAGTTAGTCCATCTTTCCTGTACTGAAGTTGACTCGGACTGCAGTTGCATCTTATTTCAACACTGGCAATGTGTTAGCATCTTCTACTCCATCTGAGTACAGCACACTAGTATAAGGTAACAGAATAGGCACCAACAATGGTACAGGTTGTACAGCTGGGGGGCTGCTGCAGTTGACCCCCAGAATGTACCACCTGAAGGAATTGCCTTGCTCTGCCTAAGCCTTACCATTAGCGCATTTGACTTTCAAACACTGTATTATTCTTTCTTCTAGTTGCTGTTTCCCTCCCCATCCGATCATAGTCTTATCACTATTATACATTTGTATTGGCTTCTTATTCATTTTAAAGACCTGAAGTTGGTTTCTGGAGCTAAAGACTGTTTCCTAGTATTAAGGCGATCAGCACGTATCTTCAGTTTGCTATTTCTGTGTTTTAATGTGAGGATGGCTGAATGACAACAAAATCTGTATTATTGATATTCTTCCATCAGCTTTGAAAGACAAATTGATTATCTAAAGTACTGTGATGCTTGATGGTGGGGGGAGGGAGGCACTCTTTCTGAAAACTGGAAGAAGAATTTTAAAAGAAGCAAGTTACTGGGATGGAACTTTTCCTATTGACTCTCCTGGAGAAACTGCAGCTGCTGAAGCATCTCCTGGTGAACAGCATGCGAAAACAGTGCTTTCATTAGTGGCCATTACACTCAGTTTACAAGTGTCTGCCCACTAATGGGGACTTTTAATGCAATTTGAGGCCTTTGTGGAGGTTGTGGGTTGGGTGAGAACTGAATACAAAGTGTAATCCAAAGAAAGCTGTTTAAAAATAGGCATTGACATTGCTCTAATTTATAGGAACAATTCCTGTTTCTGCACATTTGTTCCCACTGTTATATGGAGCTTTAGCGTCCACTCTCACTCTTTTTTGGGTCATATGTTGTACAGGAATCAGTGCAAGTTGTGAAAGCTGCACAATGGATGGACACCTTGTTCTCCCTGGGGCAGTGAGTCTCTTCACACTGCAGGTGGAGGGCTCCCCATGAAAAAGCAAAAACCTTTGACAAACAAACTAGAATCAGTGATGGCAAACCTTTTAGAGACCTAGTGCCCAAACTGCAACCCCAAACCCACTTATTTATCATGAAGTGCCAAGTCCCTCTGACTTTCCAGTAACAAAACTCTGGCAAACTCTGTGCTGGGGTGAGAGCACACATGCTCACAGAGAGGGCTCTGAGTGCCACCTCTGGCACACGTGCCATAGGTTCGCCACCACTGAACTAGATGTCACGGGACACTAGATGTCAAGGTTAGATGTGTTATGCGTTGATTATGCTATCAACCCTCGTGATGAACAGCAGTTTTGTGCCACTGAGCCAAGAGGGCAAAATATTTATTTGACTTATAGCCCAACTTTCTTCCACTATAGAGCGCAGTGTGCAATGAAATGCACATGAAAATCCATGCACAGTGCATGCGCAATGGCACCACAGGTGTAACTCCACTTCCACAACCTGGAACTCAGTGCAGATGTTCTGCACTGGACAAAAATGGCCAACAACATCTATAGGGGGAAATATCAATGTGCAAAACACTAACAGGATTTCAGCCCTTCTCCTTTCCCTGACACATTAATTTTCTACATGCAGATGTTTTGTTTTGTTTAGAGGAGCATTCCATCCTGTGATCTTTCTTCAGCTGGCTCACATTATACAGCCCAGATTTATTATGTCACTGAGGCTTTATGTAGCACCTAAGTGGAAAATGTACGTACTGTATTTTTCTCTGCTCTTTCCTACATTCTTGGTTGCATGGTAGGATGTCAAAAGCTGACAACGGATGTACCCTGAGGAAAATTGCTAAGTATGGTTTCTGTAATATGTTGTTTACCTGTTAAACAGTGTGATCTGAAAACATTGTACAGAGTAGGCCCAAGTTCTTTTGTTGCCTGAGATGATACAGCAGTGGGAACCCCTCCTTCCTTCCTTCCTTCCTTCCTTCCTTCCTTCCTTCCTTCCCTTAAAATGGCTTGGCCAAGTTATTTTGAAACCAGGGGCAGACAATTCCATACATTTGTCTCTTGGGGAGTAAAAATGTGGTAATATGGTTACTGACCTTTCAGAACACACTTGATGGCCTGATGAAGCTACCTCACTTTGCCTGACAGTATGGCTGGTCCTGATAGGAGACCAGGATCATTCTGTTGGTAATCTCCTATATAGTCCTGTGCATAACTAGGCTTGCCATAACCCGGCGGCCCCCGTGCCATTCACGGTTTTCGGGGGCCCCCTCTTGGTCCGGTCCGGTTTGGGCCCCCACCCGTGCCTTGTTCCCGTTGGGGGGTCCGCTCCGGCCATTGCCGCTGCTGCTAATGCAGCTGCGCGGCGCCGACCCCCTCTCCTCCTTCTCCGGCTCCACCTTCCTCCTTTCCCGGCGGGCCGGCGGCAGAAGCGCCGCTGCCACTGCACCCCCACTGGGAGGGCTTGCGCGCTGCCCAGGCCTCAGTAGGGACCAGTGGCAGCGCGCGCGCCTTCCCCATCCCTCCGCGTGCGCGTGCGCTGCGCCCGCTTCCCTTTCTCTCGCACCAGCCATCCTAAGGAGGAGGAGGGGGAGAGGAGGAGGAGGAGGAGGGGAAGGAGCCGGAGGAAGGGTGCCTGAAGGCAGGGCAGAAATGGGCCACAGGAGGAGAGGAGGAGGAAGAGGAAGCTGAGTCAGTGGCCATTAGGTCTGCCTTGGTATTGGGGTTTTAAATTATTTTAAAATAAAAATACTTATTTTATTTAATTTTTAATTTTTATTATTGCTTTTTATTTTTTATTTTATAAATTTTTATTATTTCTTGTTTTTATTTTATTTTTTAATTGTTATTATGCTTGTTTTTATTTTGTTTTATTAATTTTATTATTTGCTTTTTATTTTTTATTTATTAATTTTTATATTGCTTGTTTTATCTTATTCTTAATTTTTATTATTGCTTGTTTTATTTATTTCATTAATTTTATTATTGCTTGTTTTATTTTTATTCTTAATTTTTATATTGCTTGTTTTATTTATTTCAATTTTTATTATTGCTGTTTTTATTTTTATTTCATTAATTTTATTATTACTTGTTTTTTATTATTTTATTATTATTTTATTTATTGTTTGTTTTTATTCTATTTTATTATTGTTTATTATTGCTTGTTTATTTATTTTTTTTAATTTTATTATCATATATACACCCCTGCCTTGTTTTTTATTTTATTTTTCATTTATTTTTATTATTTAAATATATGCAGTGCATTTTTTGTGTATTTATGGTGCTTTGAATGCTAACAAGTCTGCCTTTCTTTCATTATAGTGATGCTGATTATGTGATGATGATGATGATGATGCGATGATGATGATTGATGATGATGCTGATATTGTATCAACAAGCCTCTGAGGCACGGCCAATGTAACTTGCTGTGATTTTCACAAACTCATGCGCAGTGAAGAAAAACCACCGTCCCTTGCCCACAGTACACTTCTGAGATGTACAGTTGAACCTGAGGGCAAGTCCATTTCTCATCTGTCTAAGAATAATGCCAAAATGTCCTCCATTTTGATCTGCCTAAAAACATGCATTTATATTAACATTTTAAAAAAAACCTCAATTTTTGACATCCTCCATTTTTATAAAATGTGTCCTACATTTGAAAATGTTTGCCCTACATTTGTCCTACATTTGTCCCGGTTTGGAGGCCTCACTTATGGCAACCCTTGCATAACACATCTGACCTATTCTTTGTAAGTCTCTCAATTTCATTTTCACAGGTACTATATGTCTACTGAATTTATCATAGCAAAGGTGTCATATTCAAATGTGTTAGAGAACCAAATGTTGGGTCCCTTTGATTCACTAAACCACCAATTGAATAAAACATTTTAAAAGTTAGATTTCTCTTTCCCCTCTCTATGCAGTTCTTAAATACAATTGTCCAATTACTTGTTAGCACATATTTTAAAAACAGGTTTATATATGCATACTTACACAGCCTTTGTTGTGTCTTGGGAATTACAGGAACCATCTTTCCCACACCTAAAATTCTAAGTACAGAAATGAGGATGTAAACACCTCCCCTCCTCTTCCCAGAGTCAGCATATTTGCCTTTTGGGTATATTGCTCTCTTAGCCCTGACACAGTTCAATCACTTGTGGGAATCAGGTTCTGTGTAGGATGCCTAAAGGGCACAATATGGTCTCTGAACTTTTTGTATGACAACTCTGATTTAGTGCATTGCACATGAACAAAAAAAGGACGGTGTATGTGTGTGTGTGTTTATTTATTTAGTTATTTCTGCTAACACAAAATATATATCAACAACTCTTTACTACTTTCTGTTATCCCTGAGCAACATTTACTCAGAAGCTGCAACAAAACAGCTCAAAGGGAGTTCTAGCAACATCCATGAAGAAGGCCAAGAGAGTGACTTCTCACTGTTGGAAGATTTTTGCATTTTCTTTCCCCCCTCCTTAGATAGATAGAGATTTCCTGCATGTAACCCCCCCTTTCAAACTAACCATGTGATTTTTAGGGAAGCATAGTTAGACAAGAGCACATTTCTGCTACTCTGCTGATTTAAAGCAAGACTCTAACAGGCTTGGCTTTGGCATTTTTTATATTTAAATATTTTTGTTTCCTTTACAAAGGTGGAAGCCTTGGGAAACTTTAATTATCCTGCACTCGTTGCTAAATCATGCTTAAATTGTTGCTGTGTCCAGTGTGTGAATGTAACTGTTTTGAAATCGTTTTGTAATTGTTTATTGCTGAATTCTGATATATCAACGTTTTAAGAACACTAACAGCCTCATGTGAAAATCTTTTGGAATCGTCTGTCTGTTAAGACGATTCCACTACACTTTGGGACGATAAAGGAACGATACAGCGATGCCATGTGAAAATCTTCATAGGCACATTATAGAGCCAAGTTGGGGGGGGGAGCAGGATTAGCAGAGATTCTTTTATGCCAGATGCAGAACTGAAGCCTGCCAAGATGTAGCATCCTGACCAAATGTTTCTTAAGAGCCACCTGAAGCACCCCTTTCTTGTACTTCTAGACATGTGAGGGTAGTGTACCTTCAGCTATTCTTGTAATTTTAGACATATGAGAGTATTGTACCTTCAGCCATCCATGAGTGCTGAGCTAAGCATTCTGCACATGCTTAGAAGTATTTTTTCCTCTGTATAGACAGAAAGAAAATCAACTCATTCAAAATTTGGTGCTGGAGAAGAGTACAGAGGATACTGTGGGCAGCCAAGAAAACAAACAAATGGGTTCTTGAATGGTTCAGACCAGGGCTATCCTTGGAAGCTTAAGATGATCAAGTTGAGACTATTATACTTTGGCCACATAATGAGAAGGCACAGATCACTAGAAAATACAATAATGCTAGGAAAGGTAGGGGGTAGGAGAAAGAGAGGAAGACCACAAACCAGATGGATAGACTGGATCAAAGGAGTTATGGGCAAGGGCTTGCAGGATCTGGGCAAGGCAATGGAGGATAGGGATTCTTGGAGATGTCTCATCCCCAAGGTCTCCATGAATCGGATTTGACTCAAGGGCAGCTAAACAACAACAACAACAGATTTGGAAGCCTACCAATGAGTGAAAAGCATGTTCCAGCCAGGACACTCACAAACCTCTATTTGGAAAGAGGATCCCCAATATATGATGATGTTATCAGGCAACAAAGATTGGTCTTCAAAAACCAAATAAAACCATTTGCCTTGATCGGGGAAGGACTCAATTACTGTTGAGCCAGAACCCCAAAATGGGACAGAGGATCTGGCTTCCAGAAATCCCTGGAGCACTGTGTCCAGTGTTTGTGTGTGTGTGTAGAGGGGAGACTTGTCACAAGAAAGAAAGAAAGAAAGAAAGAAAGAAAGAAAGAAAGAAAGAGTTCCTTCTCTCCCCCATGCTTTCTATTCCTGCCCCCACTCCATCCCTCTGGGATGAAAGGGAGAGGAGAAAGCACTTTGATCTGGAGTCTGCACTGAGCCCCCAACTTCACTCTTAAGTTTTCTAAAGAGGGGGAGAAAGGGGTGTGTGTGTGGAGGGGAGAAGTGTTGCAGGTCATTTTGAGCGGCAACTCAAAATGACCTTTATCACACGGGAGAAATTTCTCTCAATTTCGAATGAAAAGAAAGTGGGGCCAGAATTCACTACAGTGAATTTACGTGAATTTGAATTGCGTTCAAACTGGCTTCCCATTGCCTGAAAAAAGCATGCCATTGCCCAGAATTGCATGTGGTAGTCTATCACGCAATAACATGAAACCCCATGATTAGACTATACTTCCAGTTTCTCTTGTCTGATAAACTCCCCTATGTTGGGAGAAAGGTGAGACAGAAGAAAATATGATGATAATAATATAGAAAAAGGGGATTGTGCTCAGGAAAAAGAAAGAAAGAAAAAGGAGAATTAAGAGAGAAGGCGGAGAGGGAGAGATGGGAGGTAAATGAACCAGCTTGCAATGCAACATGCAACATAATAATAATAATACTAGTAATAAGACTGCATGTTACATATAATTGTCATTATTATCATGCATGTTGCACATTATTATTATTACCATGTTGCATACATTATTTTGTGTTGCATATTATTATTACCATTATGCATGTTGCATAGTATTATTTTGCATTTTGTGTATTATTATTATTGATGTTGCACATTATTATTACTGTTATTATTTATTTATTTACGATATTTATACCCCACCCTTCAACCCTAAAGGCTCTCAGAGCAGCTTACAATTATTATTTTAATTAGACAGTTCCCTGTCCTCAGACTTACTATTATGTTGCATGTTGCATATATGATCATGTCACATGTTGCATATTATTATTTTGTATCTCACCTATTATTATTATCTTCCATGTTACGCATTATTATTTTGTACATTCCTTATTATTATTATGTTGCATGTTGTACATGATTGATATGATTGTGATTCTGCATGATGCATGTCATTGTTTTTGTTATGTTTTTAAACCTGTTTCAATGTTGTGCGCCGCCTCGGGTTCCTTTCTTGGGGAAAGGTGGCATATAGTAAGAAAATAAATCATGAACGATAATTTGCAAGCTGGTTCGTTTACTCCCCCCCCCTTCTTCCTAATTCTTTCTTTCTTTCATTGATTCATTCCTTCTCTCTCCTTTCCCCTGAGCCCACGCCTCTCTGCCTTGGGGTCTGTGTGTGTCTGCCTTTGCAGAGTGGGACTCGCAGGGAGGGCTGGAGGGCCAGGGTCTGGGTGGGGGCTGACCTCCTGGCTCCCGGGGCACGCCGTCTCCATGGCAACTGCCCGGGCTCCCCCCCCCCAGCAGAAGAGCCAGACTGTAAATTCCTCCAGGCAGAAGAAGAGGGAGAGAGAGAAGGCAGAGGCTGCTGCTGCTGCTGGGGGCAAAGGGGCTGGCGATGGAGAGGAGGAGGGAAGAGGGGGCAGGCGGAGGAAGAAAGAGAGAGGGAGAGGGAAAAAGAAAGGGAAAAGGGCGTTGCTTGGAGGGACCTTCCCCAGGTCCCCAGCCCTAGACAAACCCAGGCTCCCTTCCCTCTTGCAGAGGAACAAGAAGAAGGAGGACTCAGTTGACTGCCCCTTTGCAACAACTGCAGCCTTTCTCCTCCTCCTCCTCCTCCTCCTCCTCCTCCTTTTTAGGGAGGGAGGACGATCAAGTCCATTTCAAAGACCGACCAGAGGCTTTCCCCTTTTCTCCTCTCTTGAGTTGTCCTTCATTTTTTTAAAAAATAAACCAATCCACCTGAATCCTGGGGAGCCCCTTGCTCTCTCTGGCCAGGAGGGCTTTCCCAGACTGCCAGGGAGGAACACAAGAAGAAGCAAGGCAAAAGCAACAAGGAGGGCTTTTTTCTTGTCTTTGCCTGCAATCTTTTGGAAAACCCAGAGCTTCCCCCCTTGGAAGCCAGCCATGGGGACTTGGGAGACGGTGGGATGGTGCCTCCTGGCTTTCCTCCTCTGCTCCGGGAACACCCGGGCCAAGGCCAGCCAAGGTAAGCAGCAGGGCTCTCCTCTGGAGAGAGAGGGAGACCATTGCTCCAGCCTATAGCCTTTGGGACAGGCTGAGGGATGCCCAGGCACCGGCCAAAGGAGTGATCGGAGTGCTATATCAGTATGCAAGGGGATCATAGATGCACCATTGAAAAGAAGTTGGGGGCAGCCTGAGGTAGACTTGAGCCCGCTTTCTCAGATCCATGAAGGGGAATGGAGGGTCCGGAGACAGACCTACCAGACCATTCCTCCCTAGCCTTTAACCCCTTGTTTTGCAGGCACCAGCAAAATATGTGATCGAAATGCTATCGGTATGCAAAGGGCTCTTGGAGCACCTTTGACAAGAAGCTGGTGGTAACCTACCCTTTGGTAGACTTGAGCCTCCTTCCTCAGATCCATGGAGTGTCCGGAGACAGACCTACCAGACCATTCCTCTAGCTAGCCTTTCATCTTTCTTTTGCTGGCACCGCCAAAATAGCTGATCAAAATGCTGTCATTATGCAAAAGCATCTTATCGCACCTTTGAAAGGAAGTTGGTAGCCTGAGCTTTGGGAGACTTGAGCCTCCCTCCTCAGAACGATGGGCTGGAGTGGAGAGTCCAGAGGCAGACCCTACAAGACCATGCCTCTAGTCTTTAGCCCCTTGGACAGGCTGTGAGATCCCCAGGCACGGGCAAAAGAACTGATCATAGTGCTATATCAGTATGCAAAGGGATCTTGTAGCGCCTTTGAAAAGAAGCTGGTAGCCTGAGCTTTGGTAAACTTGAGCCTACTTTCTCAGATGCATTTGGTGCAGTGGAAATCCAAAGGACAAACCTAGAAGACCATTCCTCTAGCCTTTAACCCTTTAGACAGGCTGTGAGATTCTCAGGGACCGGCCAAATATCTGATCAAAGTGCAAATGGTATGCCAAGGAGGGATCTTGTATGCACCTTTGAAAAGAAGCTGGTAGCCTGATCTTTGGTAGACTTGAACCTCCTTCCTCAGATCCATGAGGTGGAGTGGAGCGGAGAGTCTGGAGACAGACCTACCAGATCATTCCTCTAGCCTTTAACCCTTTTTTTGCAGGCATTGGCAAAATATGTGATCAAAGTGCTATCAGTATGCAAAGGGATCTTGTAGCACCTTTGAAAAGAAATTGGTATCCTGAGCTTTGGTAGACTTGAGCCTCCTTCGTCAGATGAGTCTACTAAAGCTCAGGCTACCAGATCCTTTCTTTGAATCCCAAATGGTGCTACAAGATCATTTTGCATACTGATTTACCAGACTAACACAACTATGTCCTTGATCTAATTGCCAAATACCACTCTCCTTCTGGTCCCTTCAGATTTTGCTCCTGGATATGAATGCTTGGAAATTCTGCTTTTCAGGGATCAGTGATTGGAGAAGGAAATGTGTAGGGTGAGGGACAGTATGTTTTCTTCTTCATCTGGAGAAACAAGACAATTGCTGTGTACAGCCTGCACCCCATCTTGGTTCTTTCATCTCTTATGGAATTTAAATGGAATCCTTCCAGAAATAGTTATTTTTAAAGATGCTGTGAGGATGCACAGGCTTTTGTGGACAGGATCCCTGTTCATGCATCTCAGTTGAGATTGAGATGCAACATAAGGGGAAAGGTGTGTTTTATAGGCGGATTTGTTGTTGTTGTGTGCCTCCAAGTCATTTTTGACTTATGGTGACGCTAAGGCGAAGCTATCATAAGGTTTTCTTTGCAGCCTTTGTCAGAGGCGTTTGCCATTGCCATCCTCTGAGGCTGAGAGAGTGTGACTTGTCCAAGATCATCCAGTGGGTTTTTATTTTCAAGTGTGAACAACAGATGTGTATACAGATACATGCACAACGTATCTCATACCAGTAATACTAACTTGTCATTCAAGAGGAAAAGGAAGAAACAGCATGTGTTAGAAATACAGGAGTGAGCAGAAAAGTTTTTAGTAAGTTCCTTGCTTAAGCAATA
This sequence comes from Sceloporus undulatus, assembly GCF_019175285.1. Taxonomy (NCBI): domain Eukaryota; kingdom Metazoa; phylum Chordata; class Lepidosauria; order Squamata; family Phrynosomatidae; genus Sceloporus; species Sceloporus undulatus. Next base: position 64,304,012 of record NC_056525.1, on the reverse strand, counting down.
TGAAAGCCTTTTCACCATGTAGATTTTACTTCCTCAAGTCTTCTCTGGGAAGTTGGAGGGAGCTCCAAGGATATTGAGTTATCTCTTTCAAAGTATGTTGGTGTTGTTTTAAAACAATAGATTTTTGGGGGGGAAAGGAGACTAAAAAGTACAAAAGAGTACTTTGAGTGTTGTTTTGTTTTTTGTTTTTCCTTTGCAGGCTTTATAAAAAGAGGACTTGGTTTAAGGAAAGCCTAGTGATTTTAGCATAGAAATGAATGCTTAGGGATTTCTCCCCCTCCAATTATCTTCAGTGTATGCATTGCTTTCATATTCTTATCATAATATTTATTTATTAAGGCCTTTTGGTTTCAAATTCCTCTGAAGCCTTGGCCAGATTTATGCTAAAACAGCAAAGCAAAATTCCATCCTGTAGAGACTTGACAGATACCTTCAGGGAAAGAAAGGGAAGAGAGCAAGCTGTGGGTTTGGGCTAGTTTCTTGGCTGATGAAAATTAGCAGGTAAAAATGGCTTCTTCATTTACACTAGATTCTAGTATGAGAAAAACCTGATTGACATTTCAACAGAACCCTTCTGATGTATGTGGTCATCTGGGCATTTGATCTTTTATTCTTTACTTTTTTCTTTAAAACCTTGTTTTGGTTAAGTGTGTGTGCATGTACCTTCAAGTCGCCTGTCAATTTATGGCAACCCCGTGAATTTCATAGGGTTTTCTTAGGCAAGGAATACCCAGAAGTAATGTTGCCAGTTCCTTCCTTTGAAATATTATTTGGCATTTGTTGGTAGTCTCCCATCCAAGTACTAACCAGGGTTGACTGTGCTTATCTTTGAAGATCAGACAGGGTCTGGAGCCTTTAGCCTATGTAGGCCCTTTTAGTTAAACATATAGGAGCCAGTGCATTGTAGTGGTTGGACTACGACTCTGGAGAACAGGGTTCAAATCCCTGCTCAGCTGTGGAAACACACTGGTGACCTTGAGGCAGCCACACACTCTCAGTCTCAAAGCAAGGTAAGGGCAATAAACCCTGTCCATGATAATCAGAAACAACTTGAAGGCACACAAGAACAACAAAGTTAAATATACTGTATGTCCCTATGTTAGGCTCAAGCCATTTTATTTCAAAATTCCTGAAACTGGTCTGTAATATAGGTCATGTAAATCAATTCTATTGCTCACAACACTAGTTCATCATGGAAAGTGTGTTTTTTAAAAGTAATGGGATGGGTCTGGGGTGGAGAATGAATGATAGCCACACTCGCAAAAAGTTTGAATTTGAGCTCTTCATTCTTTTTCTTTTGGAAAATGTGGTGGTGATGAATAAAAATTGAATGTAGAACTTGTGACATACACATGCACACATAGAACTTGGTGAAGTTGTCCAGAAATGTAGCCAGCTTTGAAAGAAATATAGCAGTAGCTGAGCAAGCATCTCTAGTCCTCTGACAGCCAGACATGTTAGACAGTGGCTCCCATCAAACAATTCCCAGGATGGTCCTAACACATCTGGAGGTTCTCTGACTGAGGGGACAGGTATTAAAAATTTTATTGGAATACAAAACCAGTATTTTTCTGAATGAGCAAGTGATAGTGAGAATTGAAATGAATAATTAACATCAGTGCATTAGAGTGGGAGCCAGCACAGTAGTGGTTTGAATGTTGGACTAAGATCTTTGAGAAACAAGGGTTTGATTTTTTGCTTAGCCATGGAAAACCACTGGGTGACCATGGGCAAGCCACACTTTCTCAGCTTAAAAGGAAGGCAAATCTTCATCAATTTTTTTGCCAAGAAAACACTAGGATAGGCTCGCGTTAAGTCAGAGCTGACTTGAAGTCACATAACAACACTAAAATAGGGACATTTCTATTATTTAGGGATATCCTAGCACAGCTTTACCTCACCTGGTATTGTCTAGACATGTTGGATTGCTGCCTTTGTCATGCCCCATCAGTATGACTTGGAGTGATGGGCATTGTACTCCAGCTCATCTAGAGGGTGCCAGGTGGAGGAGAGGTGGGAATAGTGGGTATGTTGTGAATGGCAAAATTGGCCTATGGATAGGGTCAGAATGAATTACTGCAAGCTGAAGGAATTCCTAAGGCGTCCATGGCTGGGATTTAAAAATAAACACCCCTTCCTCAAATCGTCAGAAATAAAGGGGTCAAGGGCAACCAGTATTCATGCTGCCCCCACACTGCCTCCAAATGTTGATCATAGAGAACAGCAAGTGGGTACCAGTTTTCAGCTGCTAAATAGGCTGAAGGAGTTAAGCCTTTTGTTTCTCTTGTACCTGGGGTCAAAAGAGTGAATGGATGGGCCTGATGGGAAGATGGTCCAGGATCTTTCCCTGAGCCAGCTCCCTGGTGCTCCATTCCTTTATTTAAAGATCTGCATGCTGAAACATGCTTCTCTGCAAATATAACTTTCTGGATTAAGCGCTGGAGATAAATCAGAAAACAATTCAGTGCTTATGTATTGTGCCTACATTGCCTTCAATGAACAAGTTCCATTCTGTGCACCCAAATGAGCTTGTGGTCCTTCAGGTAGGAATGGGGTAAAAGCAGTAGAGAATTGGACAAAGTATTAGCATGGGAGTGGAGACATGGGGGCGAAAGAAATAAGTATATATGTATTTTTTTGCTTTGCTTGGTCTTCTTCTGCAGGTTTTTTTTTGGGCAGGGGTGGGTGGGGGGAATCAGGCCCACCTTTTTTTTGCAGATGTCAAAATAAATTTAGTGAACTTAATGGCCAAGTAAGAATTTTAACTCAGATCTCCCCAGTCTAAGCTCAACATTCTAATGACTACAGCATGCCTGCTTTCTCAACCAGAGCAATTATAAAGATATTACAGGGATGCATGTCTTAAGGGACTTATATTTTAATAAATCCTTCCTTCATTTGTGTGGCTTGCTGACTTAGGCTGCATGTGTACTGCAGAAATAATGCAATTTGACACCTCTTTAACTGCCATGGATCAATGCCATGGAATTCTGGGATTTGTAGTTTTGTGAGATATTTAGCCTCATGTCAGAGAGCTCTGGTGACACAACAAACTGCAAATCCCATGATTCCATAGGACTGAACCATAGTAGTTAAAGTGGTGTCGACTTGGATTATTCCTGCAGTGTGGATACAACCTTAATCAGAAAATCAAACTCCACCTTGCCGACATTCTTAATGAAATTGAAACAAATCACTCACTGGAAGTTTAGTCAGAAAGAAAGACCCTCTTTTGATCATTCAACAGGACATTTGGTTATTCTTTGAAGAGAGGCCAGTGGACATAAGAATGGTTGGGCCACTGCTGAAGTAGTTGGGTCAATTTGGGAATGGGAGGCAGAATGAATCAGATAAATCTGTATGATCTGAATTTCATGAACAGACAACACAAGATGCTAACAAGTCAACAATTGCAAGTGTTGAATTGCCAAATATATTGTGCTTTCTCTTAATAAACTTCTAGGCAAGCTGTTTGGAAGGTGCAATATGTTTGGATATTAAAATGAAGAAAGCTTGAATAAGATTAGGGAACTTTTTCTACCATATAGCCAGAAAGATCTAGATTGTACTTCCAGCCTTGTGACATGGTTGCAATCCAATGTCCCCTCAGGAAAAAGGTTAAGGTTTCCCCTTCAAGAAGTTTGTCTAGTTGTGTCTGACTGTAGGGGGCAGTGCTCATCTCTGTTACTAAGTGGAGGGAGAAAGATGACTCCGTGGTCATATGGCTAGCATGCCTGCACTGAACGCTGTTACCTTCCTACCAAAGGGGTACCTATTTATCTACTTGTGCTTTCAAATGCTTTCGATCTGCAAGGTTGGCAGAAGCTGAGACTAGTCTTGAACTGCCAACCTGCTGATCTTGCAGTTGTCAGACTCAGAGTCTTAACCACTGAGCCACCATGTCCCTAGTAATATCCCCTCAGTATAACATAAGTATCAGCTCATGGAGATAAACTACATATATACTACACAACACCATGCAGCATAGCAACATTGTACAACACATATCAATGGCTAAGTGCTGTTGCACAATGTGAAGTGCACAGTATATGATGCTTAACTACAATGCACAAGTGAAACTCACAATACATGGTTGACATGTACAAAGACAAGACACAGTAAAACATGCTATCTGCAAACTAATTTTCTACCACTACCAGCAAAATATGTCTGTTGTACAGTGGTGTGTCTTTTAGGCCCCACATGCACGGTGTGATTTGTTGTTGTTATTGTGTGCTTTCAAGTAATTTCCACCTAATGAAGACCGTAAGTTGAATCTACCATGTGTTTTTCTTGACAGAATTTATTCAGCGAGGGTTTACCTTTGCCTTCCTCTGAGGCTGAGACAGTGTGACAACATGGGTTTCCATGGACAAGCAGGATTCAGACCCTAGTCTCCAGAGTCATAGTCCAGCACTCAAACCACTACACCATGCTAGCTCTATATAGTGTGACTTACATACTTGTAGATCCCTAACTAGATGCCAACATTGGTGTTTTAATTTTGGCAATTTAATTGGATTGCATTTCTCAGACCAAAGCTGTCCTGTTGTATTCGTTGTATTGTTTGGGACTTGAGGCAGATGACCTGAGGACTTTGGCTTTGACATGTCTGGATCTAAAGCCTTATTTGGAAGGGTATGCCATGTCATTAAATTATCCAGTAAGGTTAGAGCCAAGATGCTTTGGCAAACCCAGAGAGGGTGAAATGCATCACGTTCAGGCTGTCTGCTGTTGACCAATGAAGTCTAGCAAAAGAGTGTTAGCTTTGTTTGTGTGCCTGTCTGTCAGTTCCTCTTTTGGTCTAAAGTGAAACTTCCTTAGCCACTTGTTCCTGCCACTTTGCTGGCAGACTTATTATACTCCAACAAGATTCCTGTTGTGTCTTGACTGGTGTCAACTCACTCTTTGGTAATGACGAATTCTGATAGATGGAACCTTTTCTCCTCTCTTGAATGAATTATTTTGTAAGCCATCTGGAAGGTTTTCTGTTTGTTGACTGGGTTTTGCCTAGACAAAAACAAGGGCTGGACTTGACTGTAGAACCCCAACAAGAAGGTTCTCGTAAGTCCCTGCCTAAAGCAGTTATGGCTAAGTTTATTCCTGTCTTGACCTGTTGTCTACCAAGTGTATTTACTGGTATCATAATGTTAAGGAAGCAAATTGGAATGTATGATTCACTACCTAAAGATTTAGAGCCATAATTCATATCTGCTCACCATCTGATCTGTCTCCTTTCTTGGCCCAACCTGGATCTTGGTTTGCTTTTGTGGTGACCTGCAGTGGTAAAGGAGACAACTAACATTTCTGAAATGTGTTTACTCTGTGAAATAAGCAATTTTATTTTCTTCCAGAGATCAAGAAACGCAGCCTTCATGTTTTCTGAAACAGCTAACATTATATTAGGTTTACACATTGATGCAGAGAAAATAGTCTACTAGCTTCTCTTAAATCTACCTCTTGCACATGCATGTTGTGATTTCCCTAATGCAAAGTCTGTGCCAAATATTTTGGACTAAAATGAGAATTTAGAAGATCTAATGATTATTAGATACTGGAGAACAACAACAGCTAATTTGAAGTTAAAAGAATTAACAATGTCATCCTTTAAATGTTTACTCAGTGCAGATCTGTAAATATCTGCTTCTGAGTGGGAAAGGATTGCAACCTAATCTGGCTGTGCTAAATTCTTAACACTTTGGTGGATCATGTTTCAGTGGAATTAAAAGGATTCAGCCTCTCCCATTAGAATCTATGCATCCCCAGAGGCAATGGTGTAGAGCATGATTATAAGAGGGATGATGTAGATCATTGATGTGTTTGGGAGATACTGGGATGGGTTCTTTTAAAGTAAGAATGCACCTGCAGGGCTAACACCATTGGAATTTTGAAAGAATATAATTCACTTGACTGCAGATGATACTCACTACTCCTCCATTCTCTCCACCTTGTAATCTCTCCCCCACCTTTCCCTTCTGTCCTCTTTATCTCTTCCCTTTTGCTCATTCCCTTAAAAAAATCATAGAAGGTGGTTGTTGTCCACACCTATGAAATATAAAACCATAAACATTTCAGTATGTAGTAGTTCAAAAGAGAACTTTGACTGAAGACATCTAACGTGCTTGTACATAAGATTGTGTGTTTCAGGGTGCAGGAAAGAGAAAGAACAGAAATGTGTTTTGTAACTGCAAGGCAAAGTCAATGTTCATGCACCTTGAATTTTCCTCTCCTGAGGAACTTTACTGCATCCCAGTGTAAGGGGTCACAGTGTTTTTACAAAATGTCACACTGGAGTAATCTACATAGGAAAATATTCCAGAATAACTTTAACCTTTATTTTCAAAGTTATGTCTCCAGGGAGTCTTAAGAGAAGCTTACGATGATGGTAAATAAAGTGCACTCTGTCTTCACAATCTTAAACTAGCCTCAGTGTGCTGGCAGGTCTACAGTTTATGTAGCAAACTTTATGGGGCTCATGCCATTCTTACTTTCTTCAACAGAATATAAATGCTTTAAGGATGATTTTGATTACCAAAAACAACAACAACAACAAAAGAAAAACTTCTGTCTTTATAAAGGAAAAGGAAGTTAACTTGTTAGGCTTTATAAAGTGTGTGCCTTAAATTTATGTAGAAATTGACTTCATGGAAAGTACTACCTCCAATTTAGCAAATTGTCTGTGAATTTTTTTTTAAAATGAGAAGTATAATAAACATCTATGCTAAAATTGGAGTACATAAGAACAAAAGCAAGCTCCTTTTTCTAGACTACCGTAAAACAACATTTGGCACTTCCATGGAGAAAGACAAAAATAATGTAAAGCGGTTTGGAAAAGAAATATGAATTGCAGTATAGCATTTGAAACTGCATAACCCCAAAATGCAACATGACAGTCTGATGGGGTGGTGGTGGTCCCAGTTAAACCTCAAGGAGTAAACAGCAATGTGTGACAGAGAACTTGCAAATGCCCCATTCATAATAAACTACCGTATGTGTTTCCAGTAGACCTCATAGCTTACATATGTGCTACTCAAAATGGTAGTCCATAGACCATTGCTGGTCTGTAAGCCATTGACTGCTGGCCCTAGCAACGTTTTTAGGAATGCAATACACAGTTTTAGTCAATGGACATAAATGGAGTAGTGATCCCTGTCACATTGGGGGAAAAGAATTGCTGATCCTCCACATCAGATAGCCTGAGAAACAATGATCTTTGTATTTGGGGGGTATATAAACAACTCTGTTTTATCTAAATGCTGGTCTATGCAGTAACTTTATTTAATGATTAGTTATATCAAGGAGAAGAAACAAGAGTGGAATTAGTTCACTGAATACTCAAACAGGTTGGATGGCCATCTGTTGGGGATACTTTGATTTAGATTTTCTGCATGGCAGAATGGGGTTAGACTGGATGGCCCTTGTGGTCTCTTCCAACTCTAGGATTCTATGATTCCACTTTTAATGGGAGAAAAACTATAACACATTTCTTTTATTGGGGTGGAGAGAGGAAAGTGCAGCCTGTGGGCTGCATGTGGAGCAATCCTTTTGGGGCTGCTCCTAAATTTCCCTTTATTTATTTATTTTTGAGGATGAAAAATAACCCCAAGTGCTGCCTAGAGTGCTGTGCACTGAACCCCCCCCCCCCCCTCCTGAACTTCCAAAATGTGCTTTAAATGAAGCTAATTGACAGAAAACAAGCTGGAAAACTCCAAAATTACAAACTAGTGCTGACTTCCAGTCAATGTCTGAGAATAGATTTTCTGCCAGAAATGCTAGACTGTGGTCTTCTGTGGGGGCAAAAATTGCCCTCCCCCCAGTGTTCACCTGTGTTTTATGGGACTTCAAAGACATGGCAACTGTATAATGCTGCCTCATGACTGATGTGTACAATGTCTGTTATCTCACTGTAATCACACAGGATAATTACTTTTCCTTGCATAATGTGTCTAACAAGGAGCAAGGCATGTTCCAACAAAATGCACTGAGAACCAATCTTCTGCTTTACAAAATCCTTCATGTACAGTTGTGGATTGGAAGCCTTTGGGAAGAATCTGATATTGGAAGATTGTGTGGGCCACTTGGTTATATGCTGGGCTTCCATTTGGCACCTAAATTTTTTCTGTGTGAGCAATAGTCCTATGTAATTCACTGTTTCTACACCTTCACTTCAACTTTCTGTAAAATGCAGCTGATGTCACAGCCATAGTCAACTAATGGTATAATTTCAACTATCCTCCAAGCCGGTGTGGTGGATGTGGGAAAACTGTGGGCTTAAAGCACTTCTTTCTCCTCTTACGTCCTCCATTTCTGTTTGTACCATTTCCCAGTCTACTGAATTCTGTAGGATGGAGCCATGGCAGTTAAAATGGTGTCGAACTGCATTATTTCTACAGCTTAGATGCACCCATGGGGAAGCCCTGAGCAAACAAAGCAAATCTCTCAAGAATGGTGGATGTTATAATTATTTTCCTTTCTCTCTCTTTTCCAGCCCCCAAACCGGTCATTTCCTATAACTTTTCAAAAGGATTGAGGTTCATTCCAGCTGTAATCACAAGCTAGTTGTCATACATATATGTGTGGCATCTCCAGTGGCATAAAAATATCACACCTATTTAGTTCAATATGTTTAGGATAAGAATCATGTAGGTAAGGATGTGTATCAGGTGTGTGTGTGTGTGTGTGTGTGTGTGTGTGTGAATCTTCTTAGGCTCACTGATCACTCTTCTGTCTCTTACATAAAGGGGGCATTTATCTTTTAGTACTATATTTGTACTAGCTGCAGTATTAGCTGGGTAGTGCCCTGTCTGTTTCCACATGATGGTAAGGAAGAGGAAAGGTGGATCTAGTGTAGAGGGTAAACTTGCTGCGGGAGTATAGGCATAGTGATGTTTGCTTTGGGGGAAGGGGAATAATGGGGCTGGATTAAGTGCTTCAGTGCTGGCTTTGCATAGCAACAAGGGGTATACAGCCAGATGGCTATAATTAGTTTATGTTTAAAAATAATCAAATATTGGTTCCTGAAAGGGCTTGGGGGTAATTTTGCTCAGAGCTGAATCTACAGGGGGGCTCTTCCAGGCTTCTCTTTGAGTTTCTCAGCTTTCATTAAAAAGGAGGATGCCTTTAACTTGTTTATTTGTGAAGATATAAAAGAAAACAAGCAGATTGTAGTTGGTCTGCTTGCTTACTAAAAATATTGTGAAGGACCTGCAGCAAAATGTTGCAGCGGAGAGTGTTCCTGTTCAGCGTTCCAGTCAGCCTTTCCTGCCAGATTATTATTATACTTTATTTATATAGTGCTGTAGATTTACACAGTCAATAAAATCAATCAATAAAATCGATAAAATTTCTCATTTGATACTACACGCCATGTTCATTGAGCATACTCAGTCACTGGACTGTTTTCAGGTAGGTTGGCTCTCCTCATTTATTTTTCTAATTTTTTTTGAGAACATAGCAAAATCCAGTATCTTGCCTGTATACTCCCTTTTATGTGGTGGTGCTATTTTCCCTATATAAATATTGCACGCATACAAACACCAACATTTCTGATCAAGAGAATTTTGTGAGTCAATGCATTAAAACAGAATAAGCTACTGGTGTGTCCCAAGCTATCCCTCTGCTTGAGACAGGAAGTGAAGCACCTCCATCCTCACACTGAATGGTGATAGTCCCTGTCCACATATTCTGCATCCATGGATTTAACCATCCACATCTTGAAAGTATTTTTTTAAAATTCCAAAAAGCAAACCTTGATATTGCCATTTTATATAAGGGACACCATTTTACTACCCCGCTGAATATAATGGGAATTGAGCATCCATGGGTTTTGTTATCCACAGGGGATCCTGGAACCAAACCCCAGCAGATAGCAAGAGTCCACTGTAGTACAAAGCCCTCTTAAGAGGTGAATGCAGTAGTGGCTTAATGAATGGTTTAACTTTCCTTCATGTGTTTGAAACTGCATTGGTAGTGCTGGGGAAAAAAGCAAACAAGCAGGCAAGAACAGCAAGCAAATTATTAAAGACAGCTTGTTATGCATGAATCATCACTAGTGTATCATCTCCAGTTCAAAATGTCACCTATCCAAGTGACTTTGTGAGGAAGCTGGTTGTGGAAACTAACTACCTGCCTGCCTTCCTCCCTTCTTTCCTTCCTGCCTGCCTGCCTATAGTGCATTTCTCTGCACACTTACTTGGAACCCTACTGAAACCAGAGACAGTTGCTTCTGAGTAAATGTGTCTAGGTTTATGCTATTTCAAGTGTTAACAAAGTCTTTTCTGAAACAATGCACCCCACCTTTGTACATTTTCTCTTATCCTTACAGTTTTTTCTATACAAGGGTCCTCTGGTTTAGGGAGCCCTGGTGGCACAGTTGTTAAATACTGGTACTGCAGCCACAAGGTTGTGAGTTCGACCCCAGGCAGGCCTCCAAGGTTCACTCAGCCTTCCATCCTTTTGTAGATTGCTAGTACCCGGCTTGTTGGGGTAATTAGTTAGGCTGTAAACCATTTAGAGACTGCTTAGCTCACTGATAAGCGGTATAAAAATGTACATGCTATTGTTATTGCTATTAATGATCAAGGATGGGGAGATTGGAGAGTAGCAGTTCCTCCTTTAGCTCACTCTTTTCAACTGTCCTATAGCTTATTCATTTATTTTGCCTCATACAGTTCAACTGGAACCACTCAGTGCCAAGCCAGCTTCTATTTCTATAGCCCTGACCTGGATTATCTTTTTTGGTAACTCTAATATGACAGAATGTTGAGGAGAACAGTAGCTGTTACATATGCAGATTGCATCTACTGTAACACCTTGACTGCAGCCTGACCCCATCTCCTCTACATTTTTTCAATGCCTGTACATTTCAGCCAACCTAGACATTATATAGGGGGAAATACAAGAAGCTTACAACTGAAAGATGATGTTTGGTCCCCCTGTCTAAAATTCCAAGAGTGAGACAGGGCCAACACACACTCAATCACTTCTCCAGATGTCCTTAGGTATGATTCCAGACTGCTGGTCTTATCAAAAGTCTTCCATAACAAGTCATGTTCTTGGAGGATGCTCCAACAGTGCCCCCTAAGTTCTTCATTAACCCATTTCTGTAAGTGACAAAAAGGAGACGAGGCAAAAATCTCAGCATTTCTGACTCCATATTTCATCAACTTCAGACAAAACAATGTGTTGTCTTGGAATCAGACTCCTTAAATCTAATACAAATTGCTGTAGCAAGCACCTTCCTCTTCTGCCTTGCCATGCTCCGAGCCAAATTGTACCTCAGTGTCTGAGGTGGTTATTAGTTCACTGGTTCAAAAGGGTTGGGGTGTGTGTGTGACTACTGAAGTTATAAAGCTTTAATTTGGCATTAACTCAAGTGGAAACTCTGCAAGACTGCCAACAGCTACATATATAGGCATTCACCAATTTTTTAAAACCCTGTTAATGGACATTATATTAATTTAAAAATAAAACTAACTTTTAAAAACTCATGAAGGAAATTATGGGTTGTTTTTGTTTAGTATTATATTTTTAGTAGCTGCCCAGTTCCCATTCCCTTACCCCTGCTTCTTTACAATAATTGAGTGGTACTTTAAACTTAAAACACAGGAATGTAATAGCCAGAGGGAAAATAACCCCTGCTTATTCAAATCTAGATGTAAGAATCCTAATTTAAAAGAGGTGATATGCATTCCCCCCCCCCCCATGCCTGAGTACTACAAGTAATATCTGAATCCTAAATCCGATTTGAGGCTTATTGTTAGTCATGGAGAACATGAGCTGGGAGTCTTCATATTTAACACAGGTAAAGTAGGTTAATAAATCGTCTGCTTATTCTCTGGAAAGATAACTCTTAAATTGCTTATAAGGATTGTATAGATTTGTTCATCTGTGTTTGATTTGTTCCTTTGTGGTATAGTGGTTTGAGTGTTTAACTAGGAGACCAGGGTCAGAATCCCTACTCAGCCAAGAAAACACACTGTGTAATGTTGGGCAACTAACACTCAGCTTAAGAGGAATGCAATAATTGCCTTCCTCTCACTGAATAAATCTTTCCAGGAAAATCCTGGGAGAGGATTGCCATAAATCAGAATTGAATTGAAGGCACCTAACAACAATGATAGTTCTTTACTGTGTGATGATAAAAGTAGCTGACAGTTGAATTAAAGAAGCCAGGGTCTGAGATCTTTTTGTTGTTAACTGCCCTTGAGTTGATCTTGACTCATTGCGACCCTATGACCACTGTCCTCCACTGCTCTTCTTAATTCCTGCAACCCCATACCTGTGATCTCCTTAATAGAGTCCATCCATCTGACATGCCACCTTCCTCTCTTCTTACTTCCCTCCACTTTTCCCAGCATTATTGTGTTTTCCAATGAGTCCTTCCTTCTCATGATGTGTCCAAAGTATGACAGCTTCAGTTTGGTCACCTTGGCTTCCAGGGAGGTTTCTGGGTTGATCTGTTCTAGAACCCATTTGTTTGTCCTTTTGGCTGTCCATGGGATCCTCAGCACTCTTCTCCAGCACCACATCTGAAGAACTGATTTTCTTCCTATCATCTTTCTTAACTGTCCAGCTCTCACATCCATACATGGTAATAAGGAATACAATGGCTTGTTTGATTCTAACTTTTGTACTCAGTTGTACAGTGCATCCTTGGCTTACGCGGGGGATCCGTTCTCCCCCCCCCCCCCGCATAAGCTGAATAGTGCGTGAGCTCACGTCCCATCTAATTGAATGGGGCTCGTGCTCACACCGCGGGAGAGTGAGCGTGGCATGGGCACACGCACCATTCATTCTCCTGTCGCGCGGCTTCATTGCATTTTCTTGTTCTTTCATAGCCACCCTCCCCATTCTTAATTTTCTGATTTCCTGGCTGCAGTCCCCATTTCTATCAATGTTTGTTCCCAAGTATGGCAATTCTTTTACTATTTCCATTTCTTCATTGTCTAAGTTGAACTTGTGAAGGTCCTCGGTCGTTGTCATTTTGATTTTCTTTCTGTTCAACATTAGGCCTGCCTTTGCATTTTCTTCTTTGATCTACTTTAGTAGGTGTTCCAGGTCTGTGACATTTTCTACTAGTTCTATTGTGTCATCTGCATATCTTAGATTGTTGATATTCCTTCCTCCTATTTTCACTCCTCCTTTTACTGTGTCCAAGCCTGCTTTTCTTATAATATGTTCTGCATACAAGTTGAACAGATAGAGTGAAAGATATAACCCTTTGCCAATTGGGAACAATTTTGTTTCTCCGTATCCTGTTTTAACAGTAGCCTCTTCTGAGTACAGATTCCTCATCAGGACTATTAGATGTGTTGGCACTCCCATGTCTTTAAGGGCATTCCATAGCCTTTCATGATCTATGCAGTCAAAGGTTTTGCTGTAGTCTATAAAGCACATGCTGATTTTCTTTTGGAATTCCCTGGTACGCCTCATTATCCATCGTATGTTTGCAATGTAGTCCCTAGTGCCTCTTCCTTTCCTGAATCCCGCTTGAACCTTTGGGATTTTTCTCTCCATGTACGATTGGAGTCTATGCTGCAGAATTTTGAGCAGAATTTTGCTTGCATGGGAGATCAGTGCTGTGGTCCTATAGTTGCTGCTGTGTCTTGTGTCTCCCTTTTTGTGGATGGGGATGTATATTGATCGCTTCCAATCTGAGATCTTATGTTGTCTTCAGTATGCATCTGCATACCTGTTACTAAGATACATGAATGAGAAGGTGCTGTTGCACTCACATTCTGCTTGTGGGCTTTCCATTGGAACATCTAGTTGATTACAGTGAGAAACAGGAGACCAGGCAAAATGGGCCTTTGACCTGATCCAAGAACTCACTTTTTAGGTTTGTCCTGGGCATTCATGTGTGCATGAATATACACTTCTCCCTCCACATTTGCTGTGAATGTGGAAAAATTGCAAATAACAAAAACTATCTTTTTACCTGAGATAACACCTCTCTAGGTCCTCCAGTGCAACTCTGTGGTCAACATCTGCCAGACATTGACCATAAAACTGCACTGGAGGAGCTACAAATGCCTAGTGGAGTGTTCTCTTTAGGAATCTCTAGGTCCTTTCGTGTGACTTTTGGTTAAAGTTGACCATAGAGTTGCGCTGGAGGGCCTAGACATTCCTAGAGAGAACACATTAATAAAATCCGTGAGTAATAAAATTTGCAAAAGTCAAAGCCACAAATGGTGGAGGGACAAGTGTATATCCCTTTCTTTCTGTTTCAGCAGAGCTTGACACCATTTCAACTGTAGCTCCCCATGGTCTCTTCTCCCTATTATTGCCATTGTTGTTAGATACCTTCAAGCCATTTCTGACTTCTGATGACCCAAAGGTGAGTCTATCACAGGGTTTTCTTCACAAAATTTGTTCAGAGGGTGTTTGCCTTCATAGCATAGTAGAACTGTGTGATAAACCACTGAATATAAAAGACTTAGTATGTGAGTACAGTTCATGTGCAAGCAGGATTGGGTCACAGCATGGGGACAGCAAGGGAAAGAAATCAAGATGCCACCCCTTTCCTCCTTTTCTGTCTCTCCCCACTCTAAAAATAGAGTTTATATTACTATATGGAATCCATCTTGCCAAAGCCCATCTCAGACACTAAACACCAAACTACAGACTTGTTCAGACAAGTGTGAAGTGTCCTATATTTAGTGTTTCCTATTTCCTTTTTTAAAAAAGAGAAAATTTCACAGTCTTGCATGTATATAAGGTAAGACTGCTCTACTGTAACTTTATTTACTTGGTCTTACATTTGTTTTCCTAGTTTTTAAATTCCTTATTCTATTCATATTGGGATGTCTGTATGTTTAAAGTACACAGAGTTCTAGAGAGCCTCTGTTCCAAAGAGTTTGATTTTCCAAAGGCAGCCAAGGTAGACTCAAGCATTTCTTCCACTTAGCTCACTCATTCTACAAGTGAACATCACACTGATGTGTGGCAGATATAGCCCTAGCTATGCATTATCTTCAAAACTTTTGTACCTTTTAAATTAAAAATCAAATGTCTGTTGAGAAAGCATTGCTACCTCAAGATGGATCTGCTAGGCCCAGTGGCAGCTGCTAAAGCCCTAAAAGTCTGGCAAGCGCCACTGGAGTCACTGTCTCATTTATGCTCCTCCATGTTGGGCTTGCAAGCAGCCATTTTGATTTCCTTTAATGGCTTGGAGTTACTTTGCAGTTACCATGTGAGGTAGGTCAGGGCCTACTGTGGCCCTGAGGTTTTGCATTATTTATTATTATTATTATTATTATTATTATTATTATTATTATTAACCTTTATTTATGAAGCGCTGTAAATTTACACAGCGCTGTACATACAATCTTTTAGTTAGACGATTCCCTGCCCTCGGGCTTACAATCTAAAAAGACATGACACAGAAGGAGAATTGGACTAGGATACTGGGTTTTGTCACACAATTAAATGTGTACAGCTATATGCATGCAGCCCTCCTTCCCATCTAGAAATGTTCATATCATACACATGAACACTATTGGAGGCCTAGCTTCTGAGCTGTTGTATTGCATAGGCGTCCAATAGTGTTCATGTGTATGATATGAACATTTCTAGATGGGAAGGAGGGCTACATGCATATAGCTGTACACATTTAGTTGTGTGAACCTGTAAAATGGTTTTCTTGACAAGTTTCTTCTTGACCAGTTTCTTCATTGCCATCCTTTGAGGCTGAAAGAGTGTGACTTGCACAAGGCCACCCAGTGACTTTCTATGGCCAAGCCAAGGTTCAAACCCTGATCTCCCAGTATCCTAGTCCAATGCTCAAACGATTACACCATGCCGATACCATGGGGAAATTTCAATGTGACTATTAGCCAGTGTTGGAATGCTGCAGTTGTCAACACCAAGCAAGCTAAGAGGAACCTACAAAAATAGAGACGCATCTCCATGACCAGTAAACTTTGGAGTGCCACAGGGTTCCATTTTGTTTTTCATGCTGTTCAGTGTTTACATGGGCTGCGTGAAGGACAGTAAACTGAAGTTGAATCCTGATAAGACAGAGGTTCTGTGAATTGATGGTTCTTAAGTGTGGAAACTGGGTAAGTGACCTGCCCTGGATAAGGTTGTACTCCACTGAAGATGTGTAGCTTGAAAATAATCACAGGTCTATCTCTGTCACTGCCCCAAATAGACTCCATGGCTTGGACTGTTTGGCACAAGCTCCAGTTCGTGTACCAGCTACAGTCTTTATTAGACACAAACAACTTAGCCATACATTGATAACTTCCTGATAATACAACTGTAATTATCTCTGTGTGGGATTACCCTCGAAGATAACAGGGAAGCTATAGCTAAATACATCAGATGGATTACTGACCAAGTACTATACATACAACACATAACACCAGCCTTTAAGGAGCTGCACTGCCTGCTAGCTCTTTTTAGTCGGAATTCAAGATGCAGTTGATGCCATTCCAAGCCCTAAATTATTTGGGATTTTGATACCAGAAAGTGTGCCTCCCCCTATATCTACCTGCCTGAGAACTGGTGTCTGCAGGAGGGAGTCTATTCTGCGTCCCATGAGTGGGGTCAATATGATGTGGGAGGACAAAAGAGAGGGCCTTCTTGGTTGTGGCACCTCAATTGTGGAATGCCTTCAGAGGTCCAACTGGTGTCAATGTTGGTTTCCCCCCAGTGCCAGGCCCATACACTACCTTTTTATTAAAGCCTTTGGGGCCTAATTTACTTTTAAATGTACATGGTTTTAAATTGTGTAGCCTTTTGAGCTGATTTAACTTGGTGTCTTGTTTAATATGTTTTATCCCATTAATACTAATTGTTCATTTAAATAAGAATTATTTAAAATTATTTATATTGTTTTATTTGTATGTTATCCTGAGATCCCACAATAAAGGGCATGGTAGAAAGGGCATGGTAGAAAAATGTTAGTAAACAAACAAACAAACAAAGGGGATTTATCTTTGACTCTTCTCTGTCGTGTATCCCTCAGATTTTTATTTAGCTCTTAGTTTTTAATCTTACATTGTTTAATCTTGTTTTAAGGGGGGTATTATGAATATATGGATGTATTTTAACCTGTTGTACGCCGCTTTGATTGCCTGGCAAAAAGCGGGATAGAAATTAAAAAAAAAATTTTTTTTTATTAGATCCAGACCACAGCCAAGGCTTGTAGATTCTTTTTGTACAATATTGCCAAAATCCGACCATATCTCTCCGCCTCTACTGCCAAGATCCTGGTCCATGCCCTAGTGGTCTCACGACTTGATTACTGTAATGTCCTCCTGGCTGGGCTTCCTCTTTCTCACCTCCGTCCTTTAATCTCTGTTCAGCATTTGGCTGCACGCATTATCACTTCCACCCACCGCTCTGACCACATCTCTCCTGTGTTGGTATCCCTTCACTGGCTCCCCCTCCCTTTCCGCATTCAGTATAAGCTCCTGCTGTCGACATTTAAAGCCCTCCATGGACTGGCCTCTCCTTATCAGACCTTCTTTCTCCTCACCTTCCCACCAAGGTCCTCCGTTCTGGTAGTCAAGGTCTGCTGTCTCAGCCCAGGATTTCCTCTGCCCCATCCCGGATTCGCCCCTTTTCACTTGCTGCCCCTCACTCCTGGAACCTTCTTCCCCCACAAGCAAGAGCCATCACTTCTTTAACCAGCTTCAAAACGGAGTTGAAAACCATCCTGTTCAGAGTAGCCTTCCCAGGCATTGCATAATTGTCGCTTACTATCTGATGTTCTTTTGTTGCCTGTTTATCAAACCATTTCCTGTATTGCTATGTACTGTATATGTATTATCCTACTTGAGAGTATGTATTTTCCCTGGAAGAAGATTAACCATCCATTATGAAGCCAAACCCTCCCTCCAGTCCATCTGCCTTGGTCCAGGCCTCGGAGGTAGAGAGGAACTGCTGGACCTCTTACCCTTTCCCTCCACCACTCCCTTCTCCTTCTGTGTCATGTCTTTTTAGATTGTAAGCCCGAGGGCAGGGAACCGTCTAACTAAAAAGATTGCATGTACAGCGCTGTGTAAATTTACAGCGCTTCATAAATAAAGGTTAATAATAATAATAATAATAGGGATGGCTCTTCATAGATCCTGTTTAACTCTGAACGTTCATTTAAAAACTTTCCAAGGCTTATTTCTTTATATTTACTTATTTAATTTATATTCCACCTTTCTCCTTCTATGAGATCCAAGGTGGCTTAGAAATTTTAGGAGAAAACTAACATGATAGTGCTACTTTTTGTGATGTTTGTTACTTGCAGCTTGTGAGTACAGAAGAATGTTCATTGTTAGTACTGTGTTACCATCTGTTTAACTAATTTTAAAAATAAAAATAATTTAAGAATTTAAAAATGACCACAAAATAATGTTTAGAAGTCATGAGTGAATGTTACTTGCTTTGGGAAACAAAATCCCTTGTGTTTACCTTGTATTCAATCAAAACACTTAAAAGTAACAATGTGTCCCTCATGTTAAAAAAAAGTTGATGGCATTACTTTTAACATTTGATTCTAAACCTTGCTTAAAACTGTTGGACAAATCTTAGAGATACTCTGCTGTTGATACTAAGGAGATAACAGTTTACATTTCATGTAGTTTCAATTTAAGACAAATGCAGAACTTGTAGCTTCAGTGAAATAAGGACAGATTTTGATGCCAATGATTGGTACATGGTGGCTCAGGATACACACTGTGGGTAAATTGGGAATCTTTAAATCCAGAAAACATAAGGGTAGCTGTGTTATCTTTGCAGCAAAATACAATAAAATCCAAAATCCACAAAGCAGTGATACCTTTTTTTGACCAACTCCAAAGCTTAAAATGCATTATGCAGGTTTTCAGAGTCTCGCTGGCCACGTCTGTTGTCAGTTAAGAGGGTATTGAGGGATTTCAGTGCAGTCAGAGGCCATTCCCCTTCTTGGCCATGTGAGGACTAGGGACAAAGGGCAATAAAAGACAAGTAATTACATTTCAACTCTATTAGCAACAGAAAAGTAACTTCCTTTGAGATCCAGCTGCCCACAAAGTGGTGAATGAAAACAAATGATTCACTTCTTGACAGCAGTGAGCTATATAGGATTAGGTAGACTTTTACCCTTCAGCCATTTTGAATGAAAATTCCTCAAGTCCCACACAATTGACCACACTTATGGAAGCTGTAGGTCAACATTTTCGGAGAACTAACATTTCCTTTCTTCATTGCCCACTTCTTGCCAGGGTTTTAATGTGTAACATGCAATTTGGCCCTTAAAGTTCTGTGGAAGATCAGAATGACAACCAGTAGTAAGACTTGCTGCCCTTCATGCCCTACATAAGAGAATAAAAGGTTTCCTTAAGTTAAATATTTGTAGGTGGATGTGGTGCCAAATCAATAAAGCCTGACGATTCCAGAACTTCTGTCTTTGCTGAATTGCCCATTGAAGAAGCAGCAGTTTAGATGCCTTCTGGCAAAGTTCAGTCTTCCTCTGTGGGCATCCATCTCCTGGCAAGGCTCACCCTTCCATCATGCTTATTCCTTCCCAGGACTGTGGTACCTGCAGCTATGATGTACTTAGTCCCAGTGGTGATTTTCTGGGGGACAAGATGCTATTGTCCATATTAAGGCCTTTCTCAGAGTCTCCAGAAGCCCTAAACCTGCTGTGGGCCAGAAAGTGGAGCCTGCGGCTACTGTGGGCAGCTGCAAACCCTTTGAAGCGGAAGGAAAAGGTTAGGGGGTGCTGCATATCCTGCTGTGAGCATTTAGTATTTAACTTATGAACCCTCAACCACAGCCTCGTTCGTGGGTTATTGGCCTAATATCTCCAAGGGTCTGGAGCCGCTCCCATTTAGTGGCAGGCTCTCTATGAACCCCTAGTCTTATTTAGAAAAATGTGGTCACAGAGTTTTCTGAATGGTCTTGTTTAGAAAGTCCAGTTCTATTCCCAAAGGTAAGAAAATATGACTCAAAGTAGAATTTACTTTCTTGCGGGCTGTTGCCATTTTTTTTCTCCTTCATCTGTTATATTTACAGACATTATAAATGTGAAAGATTATGTCAGTGCAGGTGTGTCAGGTTTATATATATATATGTGCATTTGTTTCAGTTATATGTAAAAGGGTGTACAGAGAGGCTTCTTATATCCATGTAAAAGAATGCTTTGGACAAAGATATTACTCCTTTCTTTTGTTTAGCTTTAATTTGACCTGCTAGTAGCCCAAGATCCCTATATCTGGGCAGTATATTTAGAATCTCTTGCAAATTGGACCCACTTATTCCTAATGTGTGTAATTTTCAGCAAGAAATTTGCTTCCTCTTATTTATCTGTTTATTATCAATATGGATGGAAGGAGCTTTTCATACTCTACAAGTGTATGAAAATTGAGAATGGATAGGGTTGCCATAATTGTCCACTTTTACCAGGGACAAAATGTGGAACAAATTCAAGACCAAACTGTAGGACAACTGCAGGACAAAACTCAGCCCAAAATGTAGGACATTGAAGAAAAATGGTGGACCTTAAATGTCCTACATTTTGAGCTGAGTTTTGTCTTGCAGTTGCTGTTTGTCCATTTGTTTTAGAAGTGTAGACCCCCCCCCACCAAATTCATCTGAGTTAATAACTCAGTAGGAACTATAAGCACTGAAGGTTCTTCTCTAGCTTTCAAGGCCAGACTAAAGGCACAAGATATGTAGTTTGATGTTATGTGATTCCCTGTCCCCATATTTTAACTAGCGTTCCATGGTGGGGGACTATGGGATGACTACAGTTGGGGGGGCTATGACATGTGGGCAGATGAGTTGTACCTTTTCTTCCTATGCCATAGTCCTAAGAAAAATTGCTCCATTTTAGCTGCTGTTTGCAGTTTGAAGGTAGGTTTCCTCTTTGAATATTCACACCATTGCTTCAAATTCTCTCTACTGTTTTTCAGTGGGGACTCAGGATATGGAGAGATTCTCTGCTAGTACTAGATGTTTTGGATAAAGTGGATCACCTAGATCTATTTCCAGTTTGGTTTCAGGCCTGGTTATAGAACAGAGACAGCATTTGTTGCCTTGGTGGGTGATAGGGAAATGTGTCCCTGTTAGCTCTGCTGGAGCTTTCAATGATACTATGATACTATGGTATCCTTCTGGGCCACCTCCCTACTATGGGACTTGGAGGTACTGTTTTACAGTGGCTTTATTCCTTCTTGGAGGAGTGAACCCAGGTGGTGGTGATAGGGCAGTGATGGCGAACCTTTCTTGGTTTGTGTGCTGGGGGCGAGGCTTCTGTCCCCCAGGGTGAGGGCCGCATGGCAATGGGTGGATCTGGAAGGGCCAGTGGGGGGTTGTTGCTCCTGGGCTGTTCCAGCCCCGTTTTTTCCCCCCCCCCCCCCCCCGGGCTGTTCCAGACCCATAGCTGAAGATGCAGGTTCACAATTTGTGGATATTACTGCATTCAGCTTTGAATCTGGAGGCCCAGGTCTCTCCAGTGACCAGGAGTGCTTTTGCACATTTAAAACTTGTGGGCCAACTGCACTCGTTCCTTGAGATGACAGATCTGGCTTTGGTGGTACATGCCTTAGTTACATCCCATTTGAATTACTGTTAACACGCTCTACTTTGGGCTGCTTTCAGAAATTTCAGCTGGTCCAGAGCTGCAGCCAGACTTTTAACTGTGGCAGGTTACAGAGCCCACATGATGCCCCTGTAGAAACAGCTCCACTGGCTGCCAGTTTGTTTGCAGGCTTTATGACCTATAAAGCCCTATGTGGCTCAGGTCCAGGCTATGTGGCAGACTGTACCTCCCTGTATGAACCGGCCCAAGCGCTGAGATCCTCAGTAAAGGCCCTTCTGTCAGTCCCACCATCATCACAAGTATGGTTGGTGGGGAAGCAAGAGAGGGCCTTCTTGGTGGCTGCTCCTAGATTCTGGAACTCCCTTCCCAGGGAGACCATAATAGCCTCCTCTTTGTTGTCCTTCTCCCAGCAGGCTGAGACCTCACTGTTCGGACAGGCGTTTAAAACAGAAAGTTTTTTAAAAACATCCTGGGAGTGTTGCATTATTTTAAAGTGTATGGTTTTTAAGTGCTTTTTATCTTTTTAAAGTGTATTCTATTTTTAACCAAATATTTTAATATTGTAATACAGTCACCCCTCCTAACTCGTGGATCTGAAATCCATGACCTAGAATATCCACGGAGGGGCAGTCTCCGCTATTTTCAGTAGTGCGCATGCCTGGGCCATGCTCCATTCAAGCCTATGGGGCTTGTATATGCGCGAGCCTCCATTTTCGTGGGGTTTTTTCCCCCCGGAATGGCTCCCTCGTGAAAACGGAGGGCCAACTGTAGTTTAATTCTACTTTAATGGTCACTTTTGTAAGTTTTTAATTGTATTGTGTTTTTAGGCTGTACTGTACTTTGAGTCCCAATTTTGAGGAAAATGTGTGGTATAGATAAATATAATAAACAACAACAATATGAATACAGTATTCTTTTGGGCTTCTACCCCCTTTTCTTTTTTATGATTACAGTATTGTTTTTTTATTTACAATGTTTTCAATGTTTATGCATAGTTTAGATATTTAGATATAGGAGGGAGAAGAACTTTAAAGAAAGCAGAATTGTTTTCCTTAAGTTCAACAGCATTTCAGCTTGCAGTGCTGAATTAGTGTGATACTCAGAATAAGGAAGGATGGCTCTTTACAGACCGCCGAAATACGGTGGTCTGCCGGCGCTGCTCTTTGCTGCGCGAGGGAGCTGCTGCATGCAAACTGCGCGACTCCCTCGCACAGCAAAAAAGGAGCTCCAAAATGGAGCTCCTTCTCGCGGCGCGGCTATGACACCACGAAGCGCCGCTGGCACGCGCGCGGTGTCATAGCCGCTGCAACACATGTGGAAGCACAGCGTCCGCTGTGTAAAAATGGCGGCGGCCGTCTGGAACGGCCGCCGTCATTTTTTACACATGGAGCGCGTATTAGGGTTAGGGAGGTGTGGAAGCACCGCACCTCCCTAACCCTAGTACGTGCTCTGCGCGTACTTTAATGACAGTGTGTAACCCACCGATGTGAAGAAGAAAAGCTGCCTTCATATATATAATTTCTTATGGTGACCAATGTTAATGTAGGTCAATGTTCCCCAAACTTTTTTGGGCTGATACCCCCTTTTCTTTTAGGCAGCAACCCTAGCGCCCCTCCAGTGCATATTTTTTGATATTAGGTCTACTTTTCTCTGTGTATTCATGCTGGCTGAATCGTCTCTGACAATACTGGCTCCTTTGGCTTAGTAACGGAGATGAGCACTGTCCCCTACATTTGGACACGACTAGACAAACTTATCAAGGGAAAACCTTTACCTTTATCTTTTCTACTGCAAATTCAAAACAGCCAACCTTCATTGCTGGTTCTTTTGCAGACAGTTCCTTGGGTGCAGCAACCAAGTAGTTGGCTGAGCAGCGACAAAGAAGCTTCTTGTTTCTGCCAGCTTTGCAGTTAGGCCAGTACAGGTGAGAGGCTTCTTGGTTGCTGTTTGGCTGGCTGCTCAGTCATTGCTCCCATTCCTCCCTTGTCATCCTGGGAGCAGCACCTGAGCAGTTGGCTGAGCAGCAACTGAGAAGCTTCTCACCCATGCCAGCCTTGAAGCAAAGGCCAGTGCGCACAAGAAGCCTCTTGGTTGCTGCTCACCCAGCTGCTCAGTTGCTGCTCCCAGGGTGACCAAGTGCAAGGGAGAAGCTTCTCCCTAGAGAGGAGGGGGACTCTCAATCCTTCATAGGGGCAGAGAAAGGATCAGCCAGTTTGTGTGTACTGTAGTGGGTTTACAGAGGCCACATGCTCTGGAATGGAGACCGGTGTGGACTGGAAAGGGAGAGATTTTAACTATAGGAGCCACTCCAAAACAAAGGCTTGTCCCAAGAATTGAGCACAGATGTTCCTTCTCCAGAGACATGTCTTCCCCACACAGTTTCAAGTGTCCACTCTCCCACAAAAAATTGTTTCTTCTGCTACCTCTTTTCTCAGCCTGTCTGATGAAAGAAAGCAGGAGCAGCAGTGCAACTCCAACCTGCTCGCCAAGTCCCAGCTAAGCTCACAAGTTGCAGCAAAGTTCAGGTGGGGTCCCAAATGTGAAAGCTCCTTTTTGCCACCACTTCTCCCTCTGGTAAGGGAGTGAAGTCACATGGGCAGGCAAGGAGTGGGAGACACAAAGAGACACCACACAAAATGACCAAGAAGGCTGTGTGGTGGTTTTCTGGGGATCCTGAGACGTTTAATGTAATCCTCATCCCCACCATGGCCCTAAAGACTGCTGGTTCCCTTTTACTTTCTTGCACACTAATACTTTGACTGAAGGTTCCCCTACTGCCCCCTTTCTACCTCACTGCCCCCCTGGATCCTTCCACTGTCCCCAGGGGGAGCGTACCAGCCACTTTGGGAATCGCTGATGTAGGTTATAGTGGTGCATATACATAATATCTCAGTTATTGCTATATACAATCATAACCAGAGGCTGGGTAAGTTACTGTTTTGTATGACCAGTCTGAGAATCCCCCAGCTGACATGCCAGTGGTCATGCTGGCTGAGGCGTCTAGAATTTGTAGTTTAAAAATGTAACTCTCTCAAGCTCAGTTTATGACCAAGCAACTCTTGTGGGAATCCCTGTATGCAACAGCATTTAAATAAAAAATTAATGATAATGCATTGTAAGTTTGTTTAATTCTCTCATCTCTTTTGTCAGTGCTTCAGAAGAATCCTTGTTTGCCAAAGAGGTCTAGAAAATTATCAGCCATTTACTTGGAAATAAATATTTACTCCTTTTACAAGTATATTTGGGGTTGCAGCCTTTGCGTGAGGAGGAGAGTTTACAAGAGAACTTAAATATGTGTTTAAATCTGGAACACATCACTTTTTAGTGTTGATAATTGTACTTTTTAGCTAATGTAGATTTACATTCTAAGTGCAGCTTCAGTAAATATAAAAACATATTTAAGTGTCAGTTTGAAAAAAATAATTCATTTAAAACGCATGATAATTTTCTACCTTTGGTGTACTTTTAATTGAGATTAAAAGGTCAGAATACTCTGGGTAGTCTTTGTTATTGTTAACTGCGCTCAAGTGGATCCTGACTCATGGTGACCCTGTGGATGAGACATCTCTTAGGCTCCCTTTCCTCCACTGCTCTGCTTAGGTTCTGCAAATTCAGGCCTGTGAGCTCTTTGATTTAGGGGTTATACAAACAGCCCCTAAGGGGTGGCATGCAGCCACCCCTTTCTTGCCGTGGCCCCAATCCAGCCTCTGGAGGGTGCAAAAAGGAGCTGCAAAAAGCAGCTTTTTGTGCCCTCCAAAGGGTGTCATAGCCACGGCGGCACAGCTGTATGGTGCCCCTTCAGCTCTGTGTCATGATGCCGTGCGCCATCTGGAGCAGCACGCAGCATCATGGTGCCCTGGTGGCATCATTAAGGGTGTGCGTCATCTGGATGTGATGCCCTGTCTCCACCTCCAGCGCTGGTCTGTACAGGGCCTTAGTCTACTCCTACTAGCCTATGGACAAATAAACCCTGGTCACATAAGCATTTGTATTGTTGTGGATGTTATGAAAGGAATGTCTTATATTACCTTGCACAACATGCCTTGTTCCAAGTACCCAACAGCCAGGTGAGACTCATATGTGCAAGTTTGTCAGCAGTGGGGATGTACCTGGCCATGGTTTGTCTGCCCTTGCTCCTTCTTTCCCAGCAACAGCTGAAACACATCCAAGTGGACCCCTGCAGCTGATCAGTGACTAGACGAATGAAGCTATATCTAGAAGTCACCCTGGTAGCTGTTGTGCATCTGGGGAGGAACCAGAGAAGTGGGAACAGCCTCTATTTCCAGGCAATAGCATAAGTTCACAGGTGGTGATTTACACTCTTTTAACATGCATAGTAAATCTCAGCCAAAGCGTCCATTGGAGTTTTTTCAAACAAAAATTGGTCCAGGAAAGTAGACAAACATGACCCTGTTCTGACACATATATTTGTTGTGGGACAGTTTACTATTCCAAGATCCATTAGAATTTAGTTTGGGATGGAAAAAAGTGTGCCGGAAGCATTTAAACAAGCTTTGCTTCATGATAAAGATGTAGATCTTTTCACCCAGCAACACATTTTGGCTTCAAAATATACATGCTGTGGTTATGAATCTTGGCAGTGCCAAGTATCACCTCATGCCAGATTAGCAATCTAGTTCAGTTATCAGGGCAATTACCATTTCACAATGCTGTTTTACCATCAGGCCAGGAAGTGAGTCTTTCAACAAAAAAGCTGGACTGTGTTTTCCTCTCACTATCGTAAATCTGCTCATGTCTCCAGTGATTTGGGTCAGATTCTAATTCTTGATTGATGATTTAGAGATGTGGTGGTTACCCTGAGTTGTGGTTAATGTAAAAAATAAAATAAAAAATGAATCCATTGTGTAAATGTTTATACGGTACATATGTATGTACTGCTTTTCTGATGCAAATTAAAGCTTCCAGGTAAAATATCTTAGAAATATGAGAATAGAAATAGGTGGAATGCTTTACAACTTTTACCTATTATGATAATGTTGTAAAATGCAACTACTTATTCATAGTAGTTACATTCATGGAACAAATTTTATTGCTCCTTCTAGTGGAAAACTGTCAATTCTAGAATTGTCCTTTTGACTACTCATGTTGGAGAGTAAGGTTGGTTTGCACAGGAAGCAAATATTCAGTCTGCAAAGATTTCCAAGGTACATCATCTCAATGATTCACCTGTTAAATTTCTTCCTGGAATGCAGTTTTTAAAAGCATAGGAACCCTGCAAGGGAGAAAAGGATGAGGGTGGCAACCTAGTGAAGAAAAGTGAATGGTTTTATGGCTGAAGAGAGAGCATTATAATTTGGGGATTGTGTTTCTGCATACAATATGCCATGAAACCAAACCCACACAATTAGTGGTTATTGAGTAAACAGACAATGGGACTGAACATGTCCCTAAACACAAGATCTGTGGGTTTCAGCCTTCAGTTTAAAAACACTTCCCTATGTAAGCAGTTAGGTAGATCTTGGCAATATTAAGCATTGGTTTTAAAAACTAAACTTTCTCTCTTTGAATTTCCAATGTTGTCTGTGGCACTTATTTGTTGCTGTTCCTTGAGGATTATGACAATCAGTCTTGCATATTCCTCTCTACTTTGAAGAAGAGACCACTGTCTTAAGGACCAATCCTTGTTTTTACCAACCCACTTTGAAATCTGATCTCTCCTTTTTGCTTTTCTTCTGGTTACTTTTGTCTTCCCTGAGGTTTCCTGGTGGCTATTAAAGTAACATTTCCAAGTGCTGAAGCTGAAAGGCAGAACAAACAAAAACCTTTACAACTCAGTTTTCTTTCAAGCTCAGTGAAATCAGCTTTGCAAAGCCTAAGTTTATAGATCAAAGTAGAAGAACATGTTGTGAAATTTCACTTACATAGATTTTTCTAAACTGAAATGGTTTGTTAGCTAACATATGTACACATTCCTTTTAGGGATCCAGATCCAAGGGAATTGTTGAATGAATCTTGCTGGGAGGAATGAAGAATCATTTAAGTTCTCGCCTTGGAATTTTTAAAAATAAATACAGTTCTAAGGAGTTTGGATATCATGGTGTACACATAGATAAAGCCAAACATATTAATATTGGAAAGACAAGCAAAGACTGGCTCAGCAGTCTTCAGAGGGCACCAGGTTTGGGAAAGGATGGGCACAGATATAAATCTTTACCTATCTCTTTGAACAGCCAGATGCTGGTGCATTTTTTAAACCCTACCTTGTACTTGGGTTTCAGAAATTCTCTCCAAACTTCTGCCTTTTTTTTTTTTTTTTGGATCTACAGGTTTGCAGTTTCCAATTGTGATTTCAGTACTGGTGTTGAGTTGTAAGTGGCAGTAATCATAGATCAGAGATCATAAACAGAACTTGAACAGCTCAGGGATATGAAATGATATGGAATATTATGTTAAACATAGCCCTAAATCTTTCATTTACTTCACTTGGTCTTGCAGAGATCAGAACGTCTATGTTGTTCCATTTACCAGAATCAGAGCTGTTTAGCTTTAGCTGTAATGTAAGATCTAGTTTACTACACAGACAGTCTAGAACTCTAGATTATAACCAGTATGTGGGGGAGAGGGCGGGGGTGGGGGCGGGAAGAAAAATGCGTAAGACCACCAGTCACAGGCTAAAGATCCAGGCATAACCCATAGCTGATCACTTATCAACAAGTGAACCACATCCTGAGCACAGCCAATTATTGTTATTAATCACGTTGTTTCCTGAAGAATTCAAGTTTAGTCACTTTATTGTTGAGGCTTCAAAGTACCAGGTGAGCAATCTTACTAAATCTTTCATTTCAAAAAAACAACTCAGTGGGTTGAAGCCAAATGTTAGCCATTAAAAGAAAACCACAGTCATTTATTTGTGTGCGGCACCACTCCTGTTTCCTGCTTGCTTTATAAAATCACAAAAATGTAGTGTGAAGGAGACACAGGAGGAAACTTTGGTTAATTAATCCAGGAGGTGTTGATTCACGGCATGGCAAGGAGGAAGTAAGGAAGAAGCAGTTTAAGAACAGAATGTTTGGGCCTAATGGTCTTGCATATCTTGGTTTACTAAATTTTCATACACTTGAACTAGAATGTTCCCTTTCATCATATACCATGCTATTGTATAACATCTAAAAGGTAAAGGTTTCTGCTTTGACATGATTGTCAAGTCATGTCCAACTGTAGGGGGTGGTGCCCATCTCCTTTACTTAGACAAGGGAGCCAGCGTTGTCAAAGACAACTCTGTGATCATTTGGCAGCATGACTGCACAGAACACTGTTACCTTCCCACTGAAGTGGTACCTATTAATCTACTTGCACTTTTACATGCTTTCAAACTACAAGGTTGGCAGAAACTGGGACTAGTGACAGGAGCTCACTCTGTCACGTGGCGCTTGGGTCTCAAACTGCTGACCTGCTGATCATCAGAGTCAGCATCTTAACTGCTGAGTCATTGTGTCCCCTGTCCCCTATTTATTGAATGAATACAGTGGGCCCACCATATCAGTAGGCTAGCCATCCATGAATTCGAGCTCCTGCAGAGTGCCACACCCCATATTAGTAAATGTTGGCATGTGCATGCAGCCACACTGATTCGAGTGCATGCACATCACCACCCATTGACTAATATGGATATGAGTGCATGCATTTTGATTGAGAGTTCCTGCATGGCAGGGGGTTGGACTGCATGGCCTTTGTGGTCTCTTCCAACTCTATGATTCTACGATTTTTACCTATCCATGGGAAGGCCTGGAAACGAACTCTTGCAGATGGGAAGGGTGTACTCTATGTGTTATAATTCTTCTTTGGTACACTACCAGTTTGATTAATTATTGCTCAGTCCTTTGAAAACTCCAAAGAGGATAGCAAAGGCAAACCTTCTCAAAAGCTTAACAAGAAAACCCCATGATAGTTTTGCTCTAGTATTGCCATAAATTGGAAATGACTTGAAGACACACAACAGGTGGGGAAAAATTTTTTCCACTTGCTTTTCTAATTTTCCATGGAAAAATAGAGGATAGTTTTTTTTCCCCCCTGGAAAATTTTCCACCTCACATCAGAAATCTTTGCGTCTACAGTTTGTTTTTCGGCAACATGCTGTTTGTCAATTCCTTACAAAGGAATCCTATGCACCCAGTTAAACTTTTGTCCCTGAGACTGGGTGCATAGGAGGCTTTGGTGAAAGAGGAAGAGAGAATGGTGTCTACTTTGTGTTCAACTGATCCTCATATTCCTTCACCCTATTTGGAGAGAAGGTGGATACCGTGGTGACTGTAAGAGCAATGTACAGTACCCCTTCCCCATTGGAAGTCTCAGTGGAATTCTTTGAGTTCAGTAACAGCTTCTTCTCATCCTTGCCAACACACTGACCTTGCAAGACAAAAGCATTCACAAGTATTTGGCAAGCAAGCATAGATCATGGTTGGAGTGAAGGGCCATGCCTTGGCCAACAGGGAGATGGCTTGCATGTCAGGTTGATAGCCTCCTCTTGTATGTGGGCAACACTACTTCCTACTCAGTGTTGCCAGTTTTGTGACTTTCACGTGAAAACGGGGACTTTCCAGAGCTTTTCATGTGATTTTCGCACCTGGCTCTATTTCAGTGCCTTTTCAGTGACTTTGGCCCATTTCAGCTCCAGACTGCTGCAGAGCAACCAACCCTTTGGAGTGTAACAGTTTTCAGCCAAGAGGGCTGGAGAAAAAACTCTCTCTCTCTCTCTCTCTCTCTCTAATGGCTCCCTCTGAGAGCCAGGATGGAGCAAGCCCAACCAACCCCAACTGTTTGGAGGAATAGTTCAGCCAATCAGAGAGAGGACAGTGATTGCCCCCCCAGGCATTCTCAGGCTCCAGGGGCAAAAGTGCTGGAGAGAGTCAGGGAGTGAGGGATCTTGGCTGGCTTCCCAATTGCCTTGCATTTCCAAGTAAGAAATACGTTTTAAGGCACACAAAGGCAATACTTGATAATGGTATCATGGCTTGATGTTGTGGACTTCTGTGTGTGCCTGAGAGTGACATTTGAATTTCTGAATTCCTGAGCTTGGGCAGAGTGCCCCAAGCCTACCTCTCAGGGTCGTTATTGTACTGTGAGGACCATTTGGGTTGTGTGATGTGAATGTGATGTCCCTGAGTGTGTGTGTGTGTGTGTGTGTGTGTGTGTGTGTGTGTGTTAGTGATTAAATATGCCTCTGAGCATGGGCAGAGCACCTGGTCAGTTGGCACCCCTGCTGCCCTGTCTTCCAAGAATTTTGTTTTGTGGCTCTCTTTTTCGTTCTCTTTTCCATTGCCATCCATACTGCAGAAATAATCCAGTTTGGCACTGCTTCTAACTGCAAGGCTCCCTGCGATGATGGGATTCTGGGCACAACAAACCACCAAGCTCAGAATATCATGCATGGAGCCCTGGCTGCCGGTAAAAGCAGTGTCTCAACATGTCACAACAAACTACAATTCCCAGGATTCCCTGGTTGAACAAGGGAATTGCCTGCACGCTTCCATATCACAGCCCCAGAGAATGAGTCTACAGGATATCAGTGTTGGCAATTTAAGTCCAGTTCTTCAGCTGCATTTGGATTTAATAATGATAATAATGGTGATGATGATAGAGAGATAGATCTTGTAGCACCTTTGAGTCTCACTGAAAGAAAAGTTGGCAGCATGAGCTTTCCTAGACTTAAGCGTATTTCCTCAGATGCATGGGAAC
>NC_056525.1:64192000-64272780 GCF_019175285.1 Sceloporus undulatus | reverse complement strand
TGTAGTTCATTGTGGCACCAGAGCTCTTTCTCACAAAACTACAATTCCCAGGGTTCCCTAGCACTGAGCCAGGGCAGTTAAAGCGGTCTCAAACTGGATTATTTCTGCAGTATGGATTGGACCTTGAGCATTTTTAATAACGAAGGTCCAAAACACTGCAGAAATAATCCAGTTTGTGACCGCTTTAACTCTCCTGGCTCAGTGCTAGGGAATCCTGGGAATTGTAGTTCATTGTGGCACCAGAGCTCTTTCTCACAAAACTACAATTCCCAGGGTTCCCTAGCACTGAGCCAGGGCAGTTAAAGCAGTCTCAAACTGGACTATTTCTGCAGTGTGTCTTGGACCCAACTCAGGCTGCATCTTCACTCCAGACTCCAGAGACAATCCAGTTTCATACTGTTTTTACTGCCATGGCCCAGTGCTATGAAATCCTGGGAATTGTAGTTTGTTGTCACACCAGAGTTTGCTGAGAGAGAAGGTTAAATGTCTCCGAAAACTAGAATTCCCAGGATTCCCTAGCATTGAGCCATGGCAATTAAAAGGGTGTCAAACTGGATTTATTTCTGCAGTGCGGTTGCAGCCAAACACGTTTCTATTTGGCACAAAGCTTCCTGAACCCCCTTCATGTCAAAATAAATATCTTAAAAGGACTGAAAGATTCTTTGTTTGGTTCAATGGTGATTTTGAGAGTTGAAATAAGTTACAATTATTTTTATTCAATTAGGTTTACGTTTATTTGCAAAACATCCGCCATTTTAACATTATGGGAATTTTCCGGGAATTGTGACTGAATATTCCGTGTGATGGGGGGGATTCAGCGGGTTTTGGACAAACATTTCCGAGAATTATCTTCGAGGCTTGTTGGCAACACTGTTCCTACTGCGGGAGGGAGGGAGAAAAGGGTTAGAGTGAGATGAAATACCTAGTTAGGGTTCTGAGTAGAAAAGTGTTAGCAATGTGTTCACTTTCCCATGTGGGTTGTAAGAATGGACTGTATTGTGGAAACCACCCTTTCCCCCTGTTTCTCATCACTGAAGCTCCCCCTTGTGAAATCAATGTTTGTATGATGGGGAGCCTGGAACACTGACAGAGCTATGAAACCTGTCATCTTAGTTGTGATATCTTTGTGACATGGTTTTCATTCTGGTGTTATACACTATGGTTGGGTGCTGCATTGCAACATTACATATGCTCTGTTGTAAGGTTGTGGGGATGATTTTTAAAATATGGGAAGTCCATCTCCATCAGCGCTAGCTGAAGAAGAAGAGCCCTCCCTCCATGGCAACTGTCATCTTCTGGCCTGGGAGGGAGTGAAAAGGCTGGCCCATTCCATCAGGGCTAGCTCAAGAAGAGTATATTTTTATTTTTATGCATTTTTATATTTATGTATTTTTATTGCTGTAACCCGCCTGGATTCCTTGTGATTGGGTGGGCTATAAATAAATAATTTATTATTATTATTATTATTATTATTATTGGGAGGCATTTTTTAGGTCTGATATAAAATTCTGCTGTTGAGATATGACTGAATTTTGAAGAGGTGTAGGATATATTACAGCATACATGTGCCATCTGCCTTTTGACCATTATCCCATTTTAACTATTTCACTGATAGGATTTAGCTATTTCACTGTATGTACTAGTATGTCTTACTGCAGGTGGCTGTGGAAGCCTAGATGGTATTCTGGAGGCATAAGAGAACTTCTGCCAAATCTTATGGAAGTTGTAAATCTCAAGTTTGGGTCTGAATGCCTAAGACTTAATATATATATAAAGGATAGGCAATTATGGGAAGCTAGGAAACCATGAGGGTGGTTGAACTGCTACCACATTCCCCACTGCAAAGAAAACCCAATTTTGCTCCCAAATGCCCCAGCAACTTTTAGGGGACCATGTTTTAGGGCCCTCTTGGCTCTTTTAGACCCAGGATGACTCCAAAGGTAGCCCGTCAAGGCCATTTAGGGGCACATTTCTGCTATTTGGAGGAGAACCTGAAGTCCATGAAAGCAACTGTGAAGGCCACATGTGGCCCATAGGCCACACTTTGCCTACCCATGATCTATACCCTGCATTTACCCATAAAGCAGGATAGAAAGGAATGTTGTAGCACCTTTAAAACTAACTGAGAAAAAGCAGTTTCTAGCATAAAGCTTTCACAGACTCCAGTCCACTTCATCTGATATACCTGTTACCTGATGTACCTGCTTATGTTGAGGCAAACTAACATGGCTATGACTTTGACAAAGGAATACCACATAGCTAAAAGTATACAAAAGGTCAGAATTAGAATGCATTTAAATTAACACTAGTAAAAAGAAGTTAAAGAACAGTCCAATCAAAACAACATTGTACTCTCTTTAAAGGCTTTCCTTTAATAGGCTTCAATTCCAAAAGCCTATTGTAATTTAAAAAAAGTATTTTCTCCTGACAGAAAGAGAGCAAGGAAAGCCTCCTTGGGAAGGGAGTTCCAGAGCCTAGGGGCAGCCATCAAGAAGGCCCTTTCTTATGTCCCCACCAGCCATGTATGTGAAAAGGCTGGGACTGACAGAGGGCCGCTCCTAAAGATCTCAGGGCCTCTGGAGTCTTGTACAGGGAAATACTGTCTGTCAGATAGCCATAACTATAGAACTCAAAATCACCCAGTGAAAATGCAACTCTAATCAGACCAGACTATTAGGAAAGAGAGGGGTTTGGGGTTTGGTTCCAGGAACCTCCCATGAATACTAAAATCATTGAATGCTCAAGTCTCATTGCATACAATGGGGTAGTAAAATTATGTTCCTTATATAAAATGGCAAAATCAAGGTTTGCTTTTTGTCTTTGTTTTTTGGAATACAAATAAACTTCATTTATGGAATTCACTAACACAAGATATAGTGATAGGTTACTTGTGTACTTCTAAAAGTGGTTAGATATGTGGAAGATACAGTTCACCAGCACCTACTAACTGTAGAACTTCCATGATCAAACGTAGTATGCCACTGAATACAAGCTGCTGATTGTCAACAGTAGGAGATGGATATTGCTATCAAGTTTGTGTTCTCCCTCTACATTTACTGGAGAAATTTGGCTAGACACCATAAGAAGTAGGTCTCTGGTTAAGAGGAACACTTAATCTAGCTGGGCTTATTTTACATTTTTAACCCACTGGGTGGCTTTGGGCAAGTCACATGCTCTCAGCCTCACAGGAAGGCAATGGCAAACCTCCTCTGAACAAATCTTGTCAAGAAAACACCATGATAGCTTTGCCTTGGGGTCACCATTAAGATGGAAACAACCTGAAGGCACACAACATGTGATTCATACAAAGACCAATTCAAGGTACAGTATAACAATACAGAAGCACTGTAAGTAAATGCCAGTAAATAGAAACAAGATTCCAGTTTAACTGTATCTCCGGCCCTGAAATATTACTTCCCCTCTCTCCTTCCCTCCCTTCTGACCATGTTAGTTGATTTTGTACTTGATCCCAACTAATACGCAATACAGGATCTAGGGTGGGTTCCACACCGCCAAAAAGTACTGTATTTTCTGGCGTATAAGACTACTTTTTAACCCAGGAAAATCTTCTCAAAAGTCGGGGGTCGTCTTATACGCCAGGTGTCGTATTATAGGGCAGGTGCTGAAACTTCTAAGTCAGACTGAAGAATCTGCGGTCACCGAATATGGTGGGGGGAGCTCAAAAACGGCCACAGCCGCATCCCCGCCATATGCAGCGATCATATGAAAGCAGCTACCACTCGGATAGTCTTGGAGACAGGGAGCACTGGGCAGGCAGGGAGAACTGACCAATCCAAGCAGGCTTTGTATACAACAAGGTTTCCTGCTAAGTACCTGCCTGTCATAAGCCTTTGAATTAAAATTACCATATTGAAATCAAATCTGATTTTTAAAAAAAATTATTTGATGTGTGTTGGAAGAAGGGTAGTCTTATATGGTGAGTACATCTCAATCTCTATATTTTAACTGGAAAAGTTGGGGGGTCGTCTTATATGCCCAGTCATCTTATACGCCGGAAAATACGGTACATGCTCGGCATGTACTAGGGTTAGGAAGGGGCGTCCTTTCTGGACGCCCCTAACCCTAGTACGTGCCAAGCACGTACAAAATGGTGGCACCCATTCTACATGGGCATTGCCATTTTGATGTAGCGGACGCTTAGCGTCTGCACGTTGCGGTGCAGAAATGACGCTGCAAGTGCACCATTGGCGCCTTGCAGCATCATAACCGCACTGCAAAAAGAACCTGCTTTTTGCGGGTTCTTTTTGCTGCGCCATGGAATCGCGCGGTTTGTCCGCTGCGGTTCCCTGGCGCAGCAAACATGGGCGCCCCTTTTTGGGCGCTCTGTAAAGCACCTTACATACAATTTCTGTCAGATTATCATGGCAGGAAGATTTTTATGGACAGCATCTTAGCCTAAACAAATAAAGAAAAAAAATCCTCCTTCACTTTATTGGTGTCATCCAAGGTTAATTGTTTTGTTTTATTTTAATATTTGCTGTTGGACCCACAGTTTCTTGTCAGGCTGAAATTTAGTAGTGCATCTTAATATACTAGTTGAAGATAGTTGAAATTCTACAGTGTTACTCACCTGAAGAATTAGACTACAATCCTCATCATTCCTGGAGACACATGGGGAAAAGTGGACTAAGCAGTGCATACTCAGAAATGGTTTTGGAACTGCTCTTTGAAGATCCATTTGTCAGTTGTGGAACACCTTTAGATCAATTTCAAAACACTGCAATAAAATATAAATAACTTTAAACTCACCATATGAACATGCACATTTTTAGAGATATTTACAACGAAAAGCTCTTTCCCTGACTTTCTGCCCAAACATGAACAAAGCGTGATAGCTTAGGGAGAAAGTTAAGGAAAGAGCTTCTTAGTTGCAAATATCTCTAAAAATGTGCATATTCATATGGTGATTTTAAAGTTATTTATATTTTATTGCAGTTTTAAAACAGCTTCCAGCAACAGAGAAAACAAATAAGGCTGTTATAACACTTTCCTCATGTCTGCTCACCCTCTATCTCTCTCTCTTCATCCCTTTTGCCTCAGACCATCTATGTTTCCATACTACAAGAATATACTGTATTAAGAAAGTGTGTGAGAGAGAGAAAGGGCAGGGGGAAGGGAAGGAAAAGGGGTAGATAGGAATATTTTCTTCTCTTCTCAATCAGCAAATATATACAACCTGTTCACATGATGGTAGAGGAATGGAAGGTGTACCAAGCTGAGATGCACTATTCTGTATTGATTTAGCTTTGCCATTGGTAATTCTGTAAAATATGTCTAGTTATCTTGTTAAACCTTCTGCATAGGCTGTTTTCTGCAACTTCAGGCCTTCTACCCCCATACTCTATAGCAGGGGTAGGCAACCCTTTTGAGCCGGGGGCCGGGTTGCTGTCCCTCAGACAACTGGGGGGCCGAAGCCAAAAAATAAATAATTAAATATTTTTTTAAAAAAAAATAAATATATAAATAAACCAGGACAAATGTAGGACAAAATTTTCAAATGGAAGTCACTTTTTTAAAAAAATGGAGGACATGCGAAAAAAATTGCTGATTTTTTAAAAAACGTTAATATAAATGCATGTTTCTGAGGCTTCTATAGACAATTGTCCCCCAAAGGTCCCGGCGGCAATCGGCGGCAGGACTGGGCTGGGGCCGGTCCCAAGGCCTCGCCGGGCCGCATCCGGCCCGCGGGCCGCAGGTTGCCTACCCCTGCTCTATAGTAAATAAGCCCAGGGACACCAGAATTGCTTTAAGATGTGGAGGCTCAAATCTGGCATGCTGGTCAGTATGAATTTTGTGCACTGCAGTTGTGTTTTTATGAAACAATGAAAATAGAATACATTGATTAAAATAGCAAAAACAACACTGTGAGCTATGCTAGCATATGCAGGATTGCAGACAAAATATTCTCAGAATAAATTACAAAACTAATATTTACCAAAGTTGAGGTGTAGAGAATCTCTTGATGCAAGACCTGGAGTTAGGGGTTGACTAATTTCTTGATTACAATAAATTATTTAGGCTGGTGAGAATAATAATGGATTATTAAAAGCTCCTAAAGAATCTCTACACATTAGTGGAATTTACATTAAAATGGCAAATGAAAACCAAGTGTTTCTTGTTGTTGTTGTGTACCTTCAAGTCCTTTTCGACTTATGGTGACACTAAGGCAACCCTATGATGGGGTTTTCTTGCTAAGTTTCTTCAAAGGGGGTGAGACTGAGAGAGTGTGACTTGCCCAAGGTCACCCAGTGGGTTCACATAGCTGAGTTGGGATTTGAATCCCATCTCCAGAGTTTTAGTCCAGCACTCAAACTACTATGCCATGCTGGTTCTCAAGTATAAGACAAGACAAGTATAAAGTGATGCATATGTAGGGGGAAATCTGAATTTATCATGTAAAGGGCCCGAACAGACAGGCCAAAATAAAGCTGCTTCGGGTCACTTTGGAGGTATGCTCTTTAAATGACACACACATCTTAAGAGGGCAGAAGCTGTGCCAAAGCTTCTGGCCTCTTAGGACGCATGCAGCATTTAAACAGCATACCTCCAAAGTAGCTTTATTTTGGCCTGTCTGTCTGGGCCCATAGCTAGCCCTTTGAATCCATGGATTTTTTTTATCCACGGATTCAACCATCCATAGCTTGAAAATACTAAAAAATAACATACGTTCCAAAAGCAAATCTTGCTTTTCTCATTTTATATAAGGGACACCCTTTTACTATTTGACAGGACTTAAGCATCCACAGATTTTGGTATCCACATGAGGTCCTGGAACCAAACCCCAGTGGATACCAAGGGCCCACTGTATACTTCTGGGGTCAATACTGGGAGTGAGTCACCAAGAAAGATTTTTATATCTTGGTAGGTAGCTTGTTGAACACAATGTGCAGCACATAAGAGATGAGTAAGCATAAGAATGTGTAAAGTTAAGTATCTCCCATAATACTAGAATCCAAGTCATCTACTAAAATAGCACCTCTCCACATACCGCACAGGTAAATTGTGGAATTTACTTTGTTTAAAATGCACTGATGGCTGTCAATTTAGGCAGCTTCAAAGGGGGATCTGATAAATTCTTTGAAGAAAAGGCCATCATTGCCAATGTGGAAAGCTATATGTCAACTCTGGTATCAGAAGCAATGTGTCTCTGTATATCAGTTGTTGGGAACACAAGACAGAGATTGCAGCTGCACTCATCTCCTGCTGGTATGTGTGTATGTGTCCATGCACCATGTCTGTCTGTCTGTCTGGAGAGGGAATCATGTTTATGGATGCTATTTGGGCAGCATGGCCGGGGAGGGAAGCAGTTGCCACAGATCTGTGAAAACCTCTGCTTATTATGTAAGCTTGCTCTGCTTACTATATCTTAAGGAGAGAGTCAAGATCTACACATTACATACATCCCCCAAGGCTAGGATTTGGGAAGGAGAAAAGCAGCCAGGGGTGGCATGGAGATGTCGTGAGCGTGCTGCGCTGTTTGGATGTGGGGTGCATGTGACATCAGCGACGCGCACCACATATGGACGGTGCCATCTTTAAGATGGTGCTGTCCATACGTATTAGGGTTGCAGACTGTGTGGTTGCCGCATGCTCTGCAACCCTAATTTCAGTGCCAACACGGCGCTTTGTGTCTGTTTGTATTGGACCTCAGTCATTCTTTATTGGAGGAGCCAGAAAACTCTTGGTATCTCCAGTTTTCTCTTTCTCTACTGAGAAAGGAGTGTCATGCTTCCCCTCAGAGCATCTCTGTTGGAGATGGTTTCCCATGAAGAACCTTAGAGTTTGTGTACCTGTCAAGAAAATTGCAAGTCATGCAGTCAACTTCCTGCAGTGCCATCAGATTGACCCAGCCAAAGTTCAGATAAATCAGCATCCCAGCCTTCAAGTTGGTGTCAGTGTCAGGTCCAGCCCACAATACAGGGAGAACAAAGGAAGGAAAACCAGGCTGGGTTGGCTACTGGCCAAGCCATTCCAGTGGTAGTCTGTAACCAAGGAGGCAGAGATTGCTTCTGACACACTGGCTGTCATCTGCCCATTTCTTCAAGCCTTCTCAGAAATACTGTCAAAGAATAGGTATATGGATGGGACACAGCTCCAGAAAAGTAAGGTATCTGTGACCCCATGATCCAAGATGAGTATGTGTCTGCCTTTGTTTATTGTTGTGTGCCTTCAAGTCCTTTTTGATTTAAGGTGACCCTAATGCGAACTTATTGTAGGGTTTTCTTGGCAAGTTTCTTCAGAAGAGGTTTGCCATTGTCATCTTCTAAAGTTAAGAAAGTGTGGTTTGCCCAAGGCCACCCAGTGATGGGGGTTTTTTGTTTGGGTTTTTTTTGTGATCGAGTGAGGCCTCTAACCCTGATCTCCAGAGTTGTAGTCCAACTCTCAAACTGCTACACCACACTGGCTCTATACCTGTGTAAACTAAGTGCATACTCCTTTCTTGATGATCCTTCCTTTTCCTCTGCTGTTTGTTGCTTGGTGTATTTTAAATGATAGGCACCTTGGAAAAGGGATTCGTCCTTTTATACCCACTAATAATGCTATATATCCAAATTGGTTTTACTCATAGGCCAAAATACTCTCAACCCAGTATGTGTTTCCAGTATGCCAGAGTTGTCTCACTGTACAGAAATCCCTGATGTTGGCACATGTATATTCACCGCAGCAAAGAACTTATTGGGCCCGTTGAAGTTGTTTTAAAAATTCTTGGCTCTTGGGATGTATTTTTCTTTTCTCATTCCACACTGAAACTGTTAACAAGTCTAGTATGTCTTGAGAGAAAAGATTACTGTCATTATAACCACTGGTGGCGCAGTGGTTAAATGCCTGTACTGCAGCCATTCACTCGAAACCACAAGGTTGCGAGTTCAAGACCAGCAAAAGGGCCCAAGCTCAACTCAGGCTTGCATCCTTCTGAGATCGCTAAAATGAGTACCCAGTCTGTTGGGGGCAAATTAGCTTACTTGCTAATTAGCTTACTTGCTGTTCACCGCTATGATCTTTGGAATAGTGGTGCATAAATAAAACAAATTTGTTGTTGTTGTTGTTGTTGTTGTTGTTATACATTTTTCAAGCTGTCTGGCTATATACAGTTGTCCCTTCCGACTTGTGAGGGATTAGTTCTGGACCTCCTCATGAATCGAGAATATCGCTAATATTGGAGCCCCATTGATTACAGTAGGGGTGCGCTCCTGTGAGCGGTGCTGCATGCGCACCTCAGGGGCACGCACCATTATGTCCCTCCTGGCTTGCCATCTGCAAAAGACTGAGAGACACAAATGGCAAGACTGCGAATTGGGAGGGATGACTGTATATTATCATTTAGCTAGCCACACTGTGCCATAGATCCTATTGTTGGTCCCAGCAACACTAGACTCATTGAATTGGTGATACCTTGATTCATCACTTATTTCAGTTAGATTAATTCAATGGATATACTGTAGTTGGGGTTAATAGGATTCAGACCTAAGAGTTAACTGGTAGCAAAAGTTGGTTGAATATGAGGAACATGTAGTCTCTCTGGCTATAAAATGCCTGGTGTGTTTTTCTTATTTGATTACTTCATTTCTGGAGCTCTGTTTTTGAATTTATTTGCAGTTGGCATTGACTGGTTGAGATTTGCCAACCTCTGTTTATGATTCATAAACCTCTGTTTATGATGCATGAATGCACTGTGATGCATGATGCATTAGTGCTCTGGAACAAGCACTAATCAGCTCCCTTCCTTGTCTCAGCTATAGTAGCCAGAAGTATTCTGGGTGCTGCCACGCTGCAGAATTAACACAATTTGACACTGCTTTAACTGTTATGGCTTCATCATATGAAATCCTGGGTTTTGTAGTTTATTATGCTATCAGAGCTCTCTGACAGAAAAGGCTAAATATCTCACAAAACTAAAAATCCCAGAATTCCATAGCATGAGCCATGGCAGTTTAAACAGTGTCAAACTGTGATAATTACACAGTGTAGTCTCACCATATTAGTGACTTGGGGAAATATTCACTTAGGTGTTTACACATTGCATTTAAAAACCAAGAGACCAATTACAACTTGTTTTCCTTTTTAAATATAGATGCTGATTGCTTTCCAATATTATAAACAATATTCTCCCTATAGTTTTTACGATAGTCTTTTCACAGCCATTTAAGATGTTGGACAGCTACTTGCAAAGGGCTGCATGGTGGGTCCTCCTTTATTTGGCACGTAGAACGATATACAGGATTTGGCTTACATCGAATTTTGCAAAGCACAGGAAAAGAGCTTGCTAGGGAAAGTCAGGTCTTGCATGTGACATTTGGGGCATAAAACATCTTCATCACAGTCTAGTGACCAACACTTAATAGGCTGTTTCAGCATACACGAATCATTATGTCAGATCCAAGTCTTGGCTATTGAGCAAAGGTTTGCCAAAATCCTCAAAACTGACTTAGCACTTTGAGGCACACCCTTTCTGGAACACAATAGTGATCCAAGTGGAGATTTCACTGATATTGTGTTAACTATGCCTACTCTACAACTGAATACAAATTCAGTTTCGTAGTTTTCCAGAATAAAAGTTGGATGGTGTATTTTAAAAAGTAAAGGCTTTTATGATGTCACTTTCCCCCTTTCCTTTGCAGATATTGATGAATGTGTTGATGGAACTGACAACTGCCACATTGATGCCATCTGCCAGAACACTCCTAAATCATACAAATGCATCTGCAAATCTGGCTACACTGGGGATGGGAAGCACTGCAAAGGTAGGGAGGGTAGGCCTGCTGGTAGAAGCAAAAATTGGGTAGAAATCTAACTGCGTCTCTATTTAGCCATTAAGTAGAACAAAACATTACATTTTAATGAGCTTTTTATGAACTGTGCATTGGTTGCAATGAACTTTCTGAACTATTTCTTACAAGCATGCAGTCAATTTTGTTATAGTTCCAGACAATATGGTTACAATAAGGGTTTTTCGGCCAGGTTTTAATTTTATTTCACTTAATTAATGGATTTTTTATTTCACTTTTCCCCTTTTTTTCTTTTGGGAAACCCAGCATCTTAGAGGTGCTCCAAGTCTCTACTCTAGCACTTACTTGACAGAGCTTTAATTATCTTACAGCTTAATTATATTCACTTAGTTTTAAACTTGGTACCCTCAGGTAATTCTCCGAGGCCTAGAAAATTCAGTGAATACTGTTGCAGCATTCCTTATTCTATACCCAGACTCTAAAGTTCAGATGTCTTTAGTTTTCACCACTCAACAGGGCTGAAAAAAACTTCCATGAGGTTATGGTGGACATTATATGCTATGTGGATAGCTGCCCATATGTAGCATAGGAATGTACTGATGGGAGAAATGTCTTCTTTTTTTGAAAAACAATTAATATATATCCAGCTGTATGCTACAATATATAGTCAGAGAAGGAAGAATCTGTTATTGCAACATACTGTCAACAGTGTGCACTCATTTTTTGTTCATTTAATTTGACACTTTCTTCTGGACTTCTGGTGATGAAATTTTGAATCAAAGGAATGGGTGAGTTACTCTATAGCTGGGTTTAAGTGAGGCAAAAAAGATGGGCTACTGGAATTATTTCTGTCCTGCCAATTACTTTGGCTGCTTCAGAAGCAGCATTAAAGTTTTATTTCCAGTGAATGATCATTGTATCAAGGCCATGTTGAAAGAAAATTGTGAAGTCTGGACTCTCAGATCACAGAACTTGTGGAACACCACCTCATCATGGTGTTGATGCTGCTGTATCCATTAGTTTCTGACCTATGGTTCTATGATTCAATGGCCTGATAATGTGAAAGGAGACAGTAGAAAACAAATGATAATTTTCCTTGGATTCTGTTGGGCAATGGAAGTTATGCATCCATTCTGCATTTGATGTAAAAATCATACACTTATGGGAGTTTTATTAATGAAGTGGGGCCAAATGCTGAGCATGGATGATAGGTTTCTGATATATGTTTAGGGGTACATCAGCTTAAACTGTATCAAATGTATCTGTCTATGATTGGCTGCATTTACTAAAGCAGGATTTAATTTGTTAAATAATATAT
The DNA here is from genome assembly GCF_019175285.1 of Sceloporus undulatus. Classification (NCBI taxonomy): domain Eukaryota; kingdom Metazoa; phylum Chordata; class Lepidosauria; order Squamata; family Phrynosomatidae; genus Sceloporus; species Sceloporus undulatus. Next base: position 64,260,714 of record NC_056525.1, on the reverse strand, counting down.
TAAAATTTTATTTAAGGGCAACTAAAATAAATCTAAGCAATTTTGTTGTAGCATAAATTTGAATAGTCTGTTTAAATCCATTAGTGGATTTTTGAGACAGAAGTAACATTGGTAATTATTGGTTCTGATGTTCTCCCAGCACACTGATCATTTCTCTTCTATGTGCAGATGTGGATGAATGTGAGCGTGATGACAATGCTGGCTGTGTCCATGAATGTGTCAATATCCCTGGGAATTATCGATGTACCTGCTACGATGGCTTCCGCCTGGCACATGATGGCCACAACTGCCTTGGTAAGGCCTTCATGCATTGCTGCACCTTTTTATTCAAAAGGTATACATTTATGGGTGGAGGGGGGAAAAACAGGAAACATTATGCTGTAAAGGTCAATGCTGAAGCACCCTGAAATGACGACTCTGAGATGATCCTAATGTTGAATTACTCCAAGTGGATTGCTGAGTGTGCCCTTTCTGATTCTGTTGTATTGATTTTTTTTAAAAAGAGAGAGCTTTCCAAGAGGTTCATGCAGTCAGTCTTACCACTGTATTGCCCAAAGAAGAAACTGGGTGTGGACTCCAATCTTCTGAAGTATGCTGTCTTACAATCACACACTGATTGTTTCTTTTCAATGTCGTTTTGCTCTCTCTTGTGCATATCCAGTGGGAAGATTGTAAACCTCTTGGGCCAGTGCTATACTTTCTAGAAAAAGAGAGAAAGCTGTCTCTCTACCATCATATGGCATTGCATAAATACTCCAGCTGTGAAGTTGTACTGCAGTGTTTATTGATTCTTTGTCCCACAGAGAAATGCAAACTCCTCTCAAGTGGTTACGGCTGTCATATACTAATCTCCACCCTTTCTTGGGGGACAACGTTGGGGCAGATAAATTTATTTGCCAAATAACTTACGAAACAAAAACTAAAAACATACCGGCAAACAAATCTCCATCCCTGTGTGTGACAGGATATTGTGAGATGGAAAAATGGGATATGTTGATACCTATGGCTTTAAGAAAAAGAATAGCTGCTGTTAATTTGTGCACGAATCTCACAATTATATATTTACCTGTTACAACAGCTTTCTGTCTTTTTCCTGAAAGGCATTCTCTCTCTGAGGATGTAGAATTTAATAGAATTACAGTACTTGGTTAGGGAAGTTAAGCTAGTTTGCTAGAACAGGCAAAGCCAGGTAGAGAATTCCTTAGTGTTTTTAATTTTTGAACAAATGAGACACCACAGATGCAAAGCACAGAAATCTTACTTCATGGATTACAGTTCCCAGAATCATTACTTCCAGACATCATTGATAGAAGAATTCTGGGGGTTGTAGTTGCCCCCATCCTTTGCGAAGTTACAAGTTCCTTTGTTAGGCAGAGAACACTTAATTTCCAAAGAAGCTCTCCATGTTTTTACATTAGGAAATTTTTTTTTAGATGGTATTTTGGTAAAATGCACCAAATGTAGTCCATTTTTAAAAGAAAAATCTTTTACCTTTGTTACTTTTGATAGACTGAGGTAATATTATACCTGGTACTGGAGATAACATATATGCATCCTGATTTTAAACCATGGATAACCCCCATCCTCTGTTAATTCATCTTAACCCCTTTAAATCATGTATCACCACTTTTTGTGATAGCGAAGTGCACTGTTTAACTACACACTTTGCAAAGAAGTATTTCCTTTAATCTGAACTGAATCTGTCATTATTCAGCTTCAGCAGATGATTCCAGGTTCTAGTATTGTGAGGCTGAGAAAAGCTTCTCCCTCTTTACTTTACCTCATTTTACTCACCTTGTTTTGAAGCTAAATATCACATACAGTATTTTAAGTTTTCTTCACAGGGATGTTTCACTAGCTTTTAGTTTGGTTGCCTTTTCCTACACTTCTTTTGAATCTGCAATATTATTTTTCACATGCATAACCAGCATTGTACACAATATCCCAACTGTGGTGTCACCATAGATTTGTATAAGGGTAGTATGATACTGCAGTTTTATTTTTGCTCTGCTGCCATCTTCTCTTGTGCATAGGGAGATATCAGCTGAGATGCTGGTAAAGCAGGAGATGCCAAAGTAAGCTTTTCACAAGTACCCTTTAGCATTTGTGAGCATTAGCACTGCATGCCTAAGAGATCTTCAAATCTTTCTGGTTCAAGTTGAACACTCACAAATTATTTTACCCTTTTGGGCCAAAGAGTGAGAGCTCATGCACCTCTAATACAGACACTCCCTACTTTCAGCTCGTGTTCCGGCAGGTAGGTGAACATTGCTATTTCTGCTACAGGTTTCCCAAAAACGTTCAGAGACAGCATACCTAGAAACTTTGCCTGTCAGCAGCAAGTTGTGGCGAGCCCCTGGACAGATCCAGCTGGCAAATAGATTGCCTGCTTGGCTGCTAGGGTTGACTCTGAGTCAGTTGCACAAGGCTGAACAAAACCATCAGACTTACAGCCAGAAATGATGATAATTATGACTTAATTATGGGCTATGAAGAAGGTGTTTTCTTCTTCCTTTTGATTTTTGTATTTGTAGTGGCTATACACCGCTTCAGTATTTAAGCTTATGAAATCAGAAATCTATTTTAAAATACTAGAGGGAGGGGAGCACGTATGAAACTGCCTTACACTGAGTCAAAGTAGTGCATCTAGCACAGTTTGGTTGACCAATAGCGTCTCTTCAGTGAGAATGCTGTTTCACTGCTGAAATAATATAATTTGACATCTCTTTAACTGCCACGACTCAATGCTATGGAATCCTGAGATTTGTAGTGTAGTGTAGTGGCACCATTGCTCTCTGACAGAGAAAGCTAAATATCCCACAAAACTACAAATTTCACTATTCTATAGCACTGAGCCATGGCAGTCAGAGTGGTGTCAAACTGCATTATTTCTGTAGTGCAGATGAGGCCCCAATTTCTAGTAGTGGCAGATACACAATATTTTCAGTGGAAATTGTGTGTGAGAGAGCTCAAACATTGAGGGGGTGGTTGGATGTGTCGTCTCAGCCAACACCACACCTGGCCCTCAAGGCTGAAAAGGTTGTGTGCCCATGTAATGACAACCTGCCAAGTTCATAATAACGCTCTTCATTTGGTAGTGAGCAGAAATTTTTAGACTTGAATTGACAGATAGATTCCCATTGTTAGTCTAATAAAAATCACAGGCCTTGCCGCAAAATTGTCACAGCTTGTAACCACAGGGAAATTAAAATGAAAATTCATTTGGAAGAAAACAAGAATTCCCATGTTTAAGGCTGAATTTGAAGGACATAAGGAGGCTTGTTGTTGTTAGCTGCCCTTAAGTCAATTCCGAATCTTGGTGACCCTGTGGATGAGGCATCTCCAAGTATCTCTATCTTCCAGTGCTCTGCTCAGGTCATAGAATCATAGAATCATAGAGTTGGAAGAGACCACAAGGGCCATCCAGTCCAAACCCCCGCCATGCAGGAAATCCAAATCAAAGCATCCCCAACAGATGGCCATCTAGCCTCTGCTTAAAGACCTCCAAGGAAGGAGACTCCACTACACTCCCACAAGGTCATGCCCGTAACCCCCCTGATTGAGTCCATCCATATGGTGTGCGGTCTTCCCCATCTTCTTCTACCCTCTACCTTTCATAGCATTATTGCTTTTTCTCATGATCCATGCCATCTTATTATGCAGCCAAAGTACCATAGACTCAACATGATTATCTTGGCTCCCAAGAAGAGCTCTGGTCTGATCTATTCAAGGAGCTGTCCACAATATTCTAAGCACTCTTCTCCAGCACCATGTTTTGAATGAATTGATTTTATTTCTGTCTGCTTCCTTCACTATCCTGCTCCCACATCCATACATGATGACTGGGAATACAGTGGCCTGCACTGTTCTGACTTTAGTTTTCACTTGTATGTCTTTAGTCTTTAAGATCTTTTCTAGTTCTTTCATAGATGCCCTTCCCATTCCCAGTCTTCTTACTTCTTGACTGCAGTCACCATTCTGGTCAATGTTTGATCCTAGGTACAGGAATTCTTTAACTATTTCAATTTCCTGATTGTCTAGATTGAATTTACGTATTTCTTCGGTGATCATTATTTTTGTTTTTTTCATGTTCAGCATTAAACTTGCCTTTGCACTTTTGTTGTTGACCTTCTTTATTAACTCTTCCAAACCTTCCACCAATATTATGGTGTCATCCACATTTCTTAGGATGTCGGTGTTCCTCCTATCTTCACTCCTCCTTCTTCTGATTATAACTCTGCTTTTCTTATGATGTTTTCAACATATAAACTGAAGAAATAAGGTTATAGGATGCTGCCTTGCCTGACCCATTTACCTACTGGGAACCACTCTGTTTCTACAAATTCTGTTCTGACTAAAGCCTCTTGTCCTTGATACAGATTTCCTTGTCCTTGATACTGATACAGATCAGGACTATCAAATGTAGTGGCTTTGAGTGTATTCCATAGCATTTTGTGGTCTATATAGTCAAATACTCTGCTATAGTCTGTGAAACACATGCTGATTTTTTTCTGGAATTCTTTGGTGTGCTCTATTAGCTATCGTATGCTTGCGATGTGGTCTCTGGTGCTTCTTCCTTTCCTGAATCCTGCTTGCTGCTCTGGAATTTCTCTTCCCATGTATGGTTGCAGTATACGCTGCAGAATTTTGAGCATTATTTTGCTTGCATTATTTATTATATTATTAAGCTTTATGTGAGATTAATGCTATTGTCCTATAGTTGCTGCAGTCTTTTTTATCTTCTTTCTTGTGGATTGGTGTGTGTGTGTGTGTGTGTGTGTGTGTTTGAGAGAGAGAGAGAGAGAGAGAGAGAGTATATATTGTTTCCAGACTGTTGGCATATTTTAGTTAACACTAAAGTTGCTTCTGTCTGTGTGCATTGTAGTAGTTCAACTGGGATATCATCTGCCACCAACAAATACCAGGCTATATTTCAGAGGAAGGAACTAGCATTCCTTCCCTAAGAAACTGCTATGAAATTCAAGGAGTCGCCATAAGTTGATGGGTGACTTGAAAGTGCATGCACACACACGGAGGTATAAAACTTTAATAATTTACCAGACTTTTGTGGAGGGTGCTTAAGTTTTAGTAACTTACTTTGCTGAGTCACTGATTCCAGTTGCTTCCTTGCCATATCTCAAAAAAGTTATTTTTTAATTACAGTCCTAGAACCTCTAGAATGACTAGTAACCATGTAGGCTAAGAGACTGTGGGAGCTATAATCTGAAAAAGTAACTTTTCAGAGCTCTGTCGCTCACCTTAGTCCCAATTTACCAGGAATTCTGTTTCCCTCTCTCAGACTAATCTTGGTTGACTTGTATAAATGTGGGCTGTGGTCCTATTTTGTAGCAGCAGCAGCAGCAGCAGCAGCAGCAGCAGCAGCAGCAGCAGCAGCAACAACAGCCCATTCTGTAGCTGCCCATTTTCTGCAGCTCAATGCAGAACTTTTTTTGCAAACCACTGCAGTTATAGCCCTTTGTCAGGTTGCGCACTGGGGAAAAGATTGTGGTATAGCTATCTTTTGTTGTGTCTGGATATACAAGTTTAAGTGAAAACAGCAGTAGCAGCTGGGAGTCCTCAGAGTTATTTAAACAGTGACATCTCATAAGTAAAATGCTGCTCCTCCCACCCTCTCACTGCCCTAGGGTCTCATGCTGAAAGATTTTGATCTTCAAGTTATACATTTCAAACACATTTTTAGGAGAAATTTCTGGCTAGGGAGGCAACTGAGAGCTGACTCTGGAATCTTAGTCTCATGTCATAGAACTGCAGATGAATTGCTGTCATAGTGCTCAAGCCCTGAGCATTTGCATTCCAGCAAGGCAACTAGGAAAATTCATTCTTTCTCTTGGAATTTTTTGTGGGGTTAGGAGTGCAGTAGGTAGATCCATGCATGACTATGTAGCATTCACTTTCTCAGAAGTTCTTCTGAGTGCTTTCACTAAAGGATTCTCCAGAGATGGAAAGAGAAATAGTAAGAAGTGTAAACTGAAAGTATTTACTGAGCTAACTGACTGAAATTTGCAACAGTGGCAGAAGCCACAGGTATCCAGTGATTTCACAATTTTGGAAGAGAAGGAAACATTCATGGCCATGTTGGCCATACATTAAAATAAAACAAAATCCACAAAACGACAGTACCTTTCTTGGCTAACCAAAATGCACAAAACACATCACTCAAGCTTTCAAAGCTCCACTGGCTTTTTCATCAGGCAAAAGATATTAAAGAAGCATACAGGAGAAGAAAAGTGATAATGGCCCAAAAAAGATAAGCCAAAATGTGTGGCTTCTGGCAGTTTCAGGGGCGTGCCATGCAGATGACGCATACCCGTGACGTGGCTGGAAGCTGCTCAGAGGCTGCCTAAGGTGACCCAATTCCACCCATTTAGTACCACAGCAGGGGCTGGCTTCGGGACTGTGATGTCTAGTCCCCACGGTCCTGGGACAATCAGGGTGTCACTCCAGAGGCCACTCCAAGCCACCAGTCTGCTTGAGCCCAATGTTAGAGTCACAGGTCTAAATTTTGTATCAGATGCTATTTTTGTTGATCTTCATTAGGACCCTCCAAACTAACTGAACTGATGAAGAAGCCAATGGAGCTTGCATGATGTGTTTTGTGCATTTTGGTTGGCCAATAAAGGTACAGTCAGCCCCCTGTATCCATGATTTTTTTATTCGCGGATTCAACTATCCACAGCTTGAAAATACTGTATTTTTAAAAACATATAAATACTAAAAAGCAAACTGTGATTTTGCCATTTTATAAAAGCAACACCATTTTACTATACCACTATATTTAATGAGACTTGAACATCCATGGATTTTGATATCCATGGGAGGTCCAGGAACCAAACCGTGATGGATACCGAGGGCCCACTGTATCACTCTTTTGTGGATTTCAGATTTTGTTTTACTTTGGATGAGAAAGATGAATTTATCTCAAGAGAGTGTGCTCGCTCCTGAATTTCGACTGTTCTGTTGGAAGGTGTCTTCCCAGGTTAGGTGGTTGGCAGTCTAGCTGGCAAGATGTGGCTACCTTTCTTCCTATAGGCATCTGGATAAATGCTGTTGAATTCAGTGTTTGGCATTTGACAAACTTCTGTCATGAAGTCATTCTGTCCAGTATTTCTCAGGATAGAGCCAGGTGGTTTATAGTTCAAAGAGGATGAGGGTGGGATTGGATGCAACTTCTCCCTGAAATGATGGGGTCAGCTCTCCCACTGATGCCATGACCACTGGTGGGATAGAGATATCATGTCAATTCCTTAGAATTACCCTTTGAATCTAAATACTGTTAGAAGTTGTTAGTAATTTTTTTATTCATGGTACAAAAACATCATAAGTGTGGTTGAACCTGTTCACATTGACTGTGTGTGGATAATAAGTCCTTCCTCTTCTTGCTATCCATAATTTTCTAGTCCCAATTAGAGCAAACCATTGACTCAGTGGAATGTACATAAATGTTAATTTACTACATAAATGTTGATTTACCCAGTTCCCATTGTTTCTTTAGATTTACCCTACTTGGAAATCACAATAGGATTTAGGCTACAGTATCTAGTAGGTCTTAAAAGTACATTTGCATAAAATTGCAGCCTTAGTGATGCTAGGCAAAATAATTGAGGGACAAATGCCCCTCTTTTGACTTCAGATAAAAAAGAGATTAGATCCTAAGATAAGTGAATGGAAGGATGTTCACAGTTGGAAAGTTTCTTGAGCTCTCTGTTGGAAACAAAGAAGTCTCAGGGGCTGTGTAGACTGGCCATTAAGGCTGGCCTGGGGTGGCGTCTATATGATGCATGCCCCAACTCCACCCCTATGGCGGTGTGATACAGCACACTGCTCCACATGGCATGCAGCATCACAGTGCTCCTCTGGCATTGCATTTATACGATGCAGCTCCAAAGGAGCGCTTTAAAGCCGTGGGGCTACAGCTGTGGTGCCCTTTCAGGGTGCAAAAAGGAGTTGCTTATTGCAGCTCCTTGTTGTGCCCTGGAAAGGCCAGATGGGGTCGTAGCATGCGGTTGCTGCAGCCCCTATCTGGCACAGCTGGAGGTGGCTGCAGGCCACCCCTTAGGATTGGTCTGCACAACCTCTCAATGCTTGTATAAAGTGATTACTGAAAGGGGAGAGACAGATAATGACTGCAGTTTCTCTCTCTCTCTCTGTATCTTTGCTCTTTGTACTCAAGCCTTTTGCATATTTCTTAAAAGTTGAGGTCATTTCTCACTTTTTCAAGACGTTAGTCTCTTTGTTCCCTTTGGGGCTTGACAGACTGTCCCCAAGGGGTGGCCTGCAGCCACCCCTTTTAGCGCTGGATCAGGGCCGTGGCAACTACATGCCTTGGCCCCAATCTCTCCTTTCTGCAGCACAAAAAGGAGCCACAAAAACAGTTTCTTTTTGCGCCCTGGAAAGGGTTCCATAGCTACCAGCACATGGCTTTTCTGCACTCCTTTGGTGCTGTGTCACGTAGACGCAGCACCAGAGGAATGCCATGTGTGCCTTGTGTGTCATGTGGATGCCCCACCCCAACTCCAACCTCAGGCTGGCTGAAATGACCGGTCTGTCGAGCCCCTTTGTCTGGGAAGGAGCAACCATGGGGCTTGCTCCCCAATATTACTGGCAAGTTTTCCCCTCACACGTCAGCCAACCTATTTTTGAGGGGGGGGGGGGGCTTGTAATCAAGCATAGGCCAACTTCTTTTGCCAGTCTCCTTGCCTAACCCAAGCTGGATTTCTTGAAATAATAAACACAAGATACCTTACAAGAACATTACTCTTGCTTCTGCCTTAAGCATATATTACACAAGCCCTGCTACTTTTTGCTTAATATACAGATACCAAATATCCCTAAATTTTCCTGAAAAGCCTCTCCGAAAGGCTAGAATATTTGTGCTAAACAATGTGGGATGGGGTTACTGAATGAAAAGATTTTAGAAAAGGGATGTAGGTGGTTACAGGAGCAAGGAGGGAGCAAGAAATTTATTGTGGGTAGCCTTCCATTCAGTTACGGATCCAAGCCACTGTCTTTTTGCTTTTCACTTATCTGTATTAAATATGTCCCTGTAATAAATAATATTTTGTCCCTCTGCCTGTGGCCACATTTCCAGTTCTGATGACTGATCACCACTACCTTATGATCAAGGAGCAATCAGTTTCCAACATAATATGTAACTTTAGAGCTGATGGAAACACGATGGTCACATGTTTTACATTAGCCTATCTTTTTTCCTTGATAACTGAAGAAGTTGTAGTGTAGTTGGAACTCTGTTCATGGGACCAGCTTAGCCTTGGCCATAGTGACATTAATTACGTATATCACTTATCAAAGGATGTTGGCAGGAAAGTTGTGATGGTACATTAGTTAAAGTGAGGAAAAGTATGAAGGGGCAGGAAGGGAATGTAAAAATATATTTATGAGTGTGGCATAGATAATGAGGGCCCTTGATACCTTACCTTGCATGGTTTTATAACATGTAAGCATTTGAATGTCTCATACTGCTCTACTGTGATATGACTATGGCCTGTTACAGACAGCCAAAATAAAGCTGCTTCGAGTCACAGTGGAGGTATGGTTGTTCAATGATGCAGCGCATGCGTCCTAAGAGTCCAGAAGCCACACCAAAGCCACACTCCAGTCCTTAGGGCTGGAACGTGGCTTTGGTGCGACTTCTGGACTCTTAGGACGCATGCATCATTGAAACACCAAACCTCCACTGTGACTCGAAGCAGCTTTATTTTGGCTGTCTGTAACAGGCCAAGGTTGCCTTTGGTGACCTGTGTTTCCCTTTAAAATTTTGCTAATTCTGCCTGATCAAATACCTACTAGAATTTTAAAAGTTTTAGTTAGCATCATCTCACTGTCAAGGCAATGTGAACAGAAGTCTTCTCTCCAAAAATAAAGAGGATTTTAAAGAATTTTGGGCGTGACCACCTGCTGCTCCTACCTGAGACCTTTGACTTCTTTCTGCGTCACTACACAGGAGAGTCAAATAGTGAAATTCTAGAGGTTTAAATCTGTATTGAAAGCAACTTCCTACAAGGATCATTTATCATGTCCAATATAAATGTCTCACACAAATTGCCTACCTCTCTGGCCTTGCCATGTGTGGGAGTTCAGTCCTCTTGGAACTTACCAGCCTTGCAATATTAATGGGAAAAACAAAAAAGAGAGGAGAGAACAAGCCTGTCTTCTGATGCAGAAGCCCAAAATTCCTGCTGTGCATACACTGGGGTGAGCCCACATCTGCCCAAACAAATGAGTTAATAGCAAATACAGTGAGAATCATAATACACAGGGAAAGTGTGAAAATAAATCTCAGGCCAAAGCAAACTTTCAGCCTCTCTTTAGGGAGTCTTTATGTCCATGCTGTCTGATTACATGTATGAGCTACCCAGTTGTCACTAATTTATAAAAACAGAGGTAGCAGTCTTTTAGCTTCCCTCTCTCCTGTCCCTTGTTACATCAGCTTTCTTCAGTTCAGCCTAATCCAGATGCATGGCCACGGAGACTCTGCTGTGAAGAATGTCTCTATGTATGCATGTACATGGATGATATTTTCCTGGCAAGACTGCATTGTAAGAAAAATTGGATCAGCTAAATGTACAGGAGACTGAAATTGAAAATCATCATTTGATTTATTCAAGCTGTGAAAGCAACATGGCCACATTAGTGCAACTGGCAAATGCACATTTCTCTGTTAAGAGGTAGGGAAATCCTTTACTGGAACATATTGCAGGTGGTAGAATATGAAATTTGTTGTTGTGTGCCTTCAATTTTTTTTTAAACTTATGGCAAACCTAAGGCATAATAATATCACGGGATTTTCTTGACAAGATTTGTTCAGAGAAGGTTTGCTCACACACATTCATTTGAGGCTGAGAAAATGTGACCTAACCAAGATCACACAGTCGATTTCTTTAGCCAAGCGAGTATTCGGAACCCAGTCTCTAATGTCATAGTTCAACGCTCAAACCACTCTGGTTCTCAGCTCTCAATAGCTAAGTGCAAAAAGGACAGGAGATACTAAAAGCAGTACAATGTTAGGTGCTTCAAGAGCCCTACCTTAATGGTCTCATGTAGCACTCTCTTTTTCAGTAATCATGGGCCCAGACAGAAAGGCCAAAATAAAGCTGCTTCGGGTCACTTTGGAGGTATGCTGTTTAAATGATGCATGCATCCTAAGAGGCCAGAAGCCACGCCAAAGCCACGCTTCCATCCTAAGGACTGGACCACAGCTTTGGCAGAGCTTCTGGCCTCTTAAAACGCATGCATCATTTAAACAGCATACCTCCAAAGTGACTCAAAGCAGCTTTATTTTGGCCTATCTGTACAGGCCCAATGATAATCTGTATTATTTCACTTCAAAATGAAATAAAACAACCTTGCCATCTTTAGAGACCTTCCTGCCCATTTTTTTCAGTGAGACTCTGGACATGTGCCTCAATAATCCTTTGGCACCAAAAGATGCCAGCTGGCACATGTTAGTGAAAACTGAGTTGAATCCTGCATCATCATCATCATCATCATCATCATCATCATGGATGATAACAACAACAAAAAACCCAAGTGAACTATCTTTCCCAACTTGCAGTCTCCTGTTCTCTTCCTTCCTTGTATTCTTTAGAGCTGCTTATGCTTGAAATATATTGCTTTGACCTGCAAGAATCTGCTATTGATATCAAGTAAAACTGGAAGAACAACAAAAAGGAAAAGGCAATTATGGACTCATTCTCAGATCCCCTTGAAATTGAGAAAATGGGCAGGGCAAATTTCATTCCAGTTACTAGAAGCAGAGAAATCATTAGTAAACTTATTATGAGGAAATTATTCTCACACAAGCTTCCCATTAAATTTCCCCCCTTGGATGTGTAGTTTAGCCCTGAAGTCTTCAGTTTATCCAGCTGGAAGTAGCCGAAGAGTGAGGCTACCCTGCCATCCTTTTACATAATATGATGAACTCTAGAAATGGGGTGGGAAAAATAAAAAGCAGGCTGAATTGAATTAAGTTTGATTCAGCATCTTAATATTCTATTAATAATGTAACTTAATAAATTGCCTAAGGCGCAGTACAGACTGCCGAAAAGCCGGCGCCTGCTTTTCCTCTGGAGGGAAGCCACAGCCACCAAACTGTACGGCTTCCCTGCAGAAGAAAAAGAACCCGAGAAAAGTGGGTCCTTTTTAAGCTGCAGGGGCGGGATAACAAGTGCACCACTGGCGCACTTGTTATGTAAGTGTGGCGCTGCCATGTACAGATGCTGTGTGGCACTTATGTAACAATGGTGGCACCTGTGTACACAGGGCACCACCATTGTTACGCCATCTGTATGTACTAGGGTTAGGGACTGTGCGGTTGCGTGTGGTCCCTAACCGTAGTATTGGCCCTGGTATGCCGCTTATTGGTGGTATGTACCGGGCCTAAATTTATCTATCTTAATAAATCTATCAAGTTAGATCCAACTGCTTAATATTAATTTATATCCATCTTGAAGGTACTTTAGGAAGAAGAGAAAATGGGGCCAATAACGTTAACAGGAATATACTTGAATTACACCATTTTGCCTCCGTATGACATGTGATATCTAAATAAATGTGGAAAGAAGCATAGATGGCATTGTTAGGCTAGCTCTTTTTTGAACTTAACGCTGCCCATTGCAGTTAACAAATGGCAGACGGAAATGTGAGAAATCCACTCTTCTTCTATTGGGATCTCTTGGATAAGGTCCAAAGGAGCAAAAACACATTTCTTCACACAGTGGCATACCATGTGGAAAGTTCACATATTATGATGGGTTGCTTATCCATTTTATGGCCAAATTGCTCTGAGAGTACCTAGTCTCGTCTGTCTTAGCAGTGTATGTAATGATGAATTTCTTCCCATATAAGTGTCATATGGCTGCTTCAGCCTATATTCTGTAAAACCCTATACCGCTTAGGTCCTGTTTGAAGAACTATATCTCCCCATATCAACCTTGCTGAACACTAAGATCTTCAGGAGAAGGCTTGGTCCCACCACCTTCTCTAGGTCCCACCACCATCTTGATTGATGAGAACACAAGAGAGCATCTTCTTGGTGGTTGCCTCTGGGACCTCCCCCCAATTTGCCTTCTGTTGACAAGCCAAGACATTTTTATTTAATCAAGCATTTAACATATAATCACAACAGGGTGGTTTTTATGGAATATGTGTGTTTTAGGCCCGAGACAGATGGGCAAGAAACGGCGTGCTTGCGCCGATTCTAGAGTTCTGGAGCATGCAGCAACAGCATGCTCTGGAACTCTAGAACGTGCCACCGACACCATCATGCCGGGCTCCTGTCCATACAGGGTGCGCATGCATGATGCAAGCATGGTGCAGCGTCCTCACCTCCGGCTGCCACACCTGCATCATGGTCTCGTCACAGTGTGCCAATGGCACACTGATTACGTCATCCGTGTGCACCAAGAAGAACCCGGTTTTTCTACTTGGAGTCTATGAGATATTGTGTCCAAGTGACTAGTAGTGTTTCTAACATCTTGCCTTAAATAAATATTGGTTGAACTTTGCATAAAGGGTATACAGTATGTGACAGAAAGTTAATGGGGTGCAGAAGGAGGAAAAACTCTTGATTCCATTAGTTTTCCCCTTGAATGTGTCATGATCTCACCCTAGATTCCCATGGTCCTGTTCACAAAATTGAGGTTGCTTGGCATCCTTATGCTTCTGTGGTCACATCTGCTTTAAACAGGCCTCCTTGCCTGTCTTGTCTTGCCTCTTTGACTTTGAGCCGTTTGCCAGAATGAATGCTTTCCTCTTTGTAAATGAACTGCAAACATATTTCATGCAGCTTTTAGAGAACTAATAGCTGGAGACTGTTACCATTTCTATGATGTTCTTTCCTGACAACTTACACAAGCTATTTCCTATCAGCCTCTGTGTCTTGTAGAAATGGCTTATAACAGTTGGTAACTGGGACACTGAGTAACAACCATAACATTTTCACATGCAAGTTGTAGTTAAGGATATAATTGGGGGCTAGAACTCTGGGAAGTAAGTGTTTGGGTCCAGAGTTGCTGCAATAGTTGAGATGCCCCTAGTTTGAAGCTCTTCAAGGTTTGAGGCACCATCCTCTTTTATGCTGTCCCCCACCCACCCTCTCTTTTGGTATATACAAGTGGTTTTTTAAAACCCTGCAGTTGTGGTGTTTTCTTCTGTTCTTTGTGCAATGCTATTGGCAAAGCATAGCCTTGTGGTGGCAGTTGTTCAACAGATGCTACAGCTATATACTGTTTCAAACAATTTGTCCAAGTTTCAGTAACAGTGGGCTGCAAAAACATACTTTTCTGAATGTGCAACCAACGCAAGAATCATACCATGAAGGTTATAGACTTATAGAAGAGATTCATTCAGATCTCTGGAAGGAGATACCTTCCCTCTCCCAGCAACCTGTTGTGTGAGGAAGGATAGTAGAATAGAGAAAATGTACAGTGTCTGAAACAGAAAAGGGGGATAGCTGAAAAAGTGGTGGTGGTAATGGTGGGGATTTTTTTTCTAGCCCAAACTTCAGTTAGCCCCTGAGAGTTTATTGCCAAGCAAATATGGCCATTTATTTATTTATTTATTTATTTATTTTGCTTATATCCCCCCTTCTTCCAAAACGAGATCCAAGGCAATTTAACAGAAAGAGGTTCTCTAACCCCCAAATAAAAATAAAACCTTATTGGCTCATGAATCTCATTAAAATATACCAAACAAGAACACTTTGATGGATAGATGGGTGCAATTCTCAACACTTTCTATGACAGAGGAGGAGAACCTTCAGCATGCAAGCAGTCCCAATGAGGCCTGTAAAAGATGCGGGAGATACCTCTCTTCCTCCCTAGATCCTCACTCAACAGGAGTTCCCCTTGCCTATCAGAAACATAGCAAGAAGAGGGGATTCTCATCACACTTGGTCTCCCACTTTCCCACTATTGCTTCCAGTCTCAGTTCAGATACAGTGGTACCTCGGGATACGAAATACCCAGGTTACGAAATTTTCGGGATACGAAAAAATCCCATAGGGAATTATTGTTTCGGGTTACGAATGTTTTTTCGGGTTACGAAAAAACTTTTGGTGCTTTTTTCGGCTTTTTCGCACGGAATCGCGGCTTTTCCCCATTAGCGCCTATGGCAATTCGGCTTACGAAGGCTTTTCGGGTTACGAACGGTGCCACGGAACGAATTAATTTCGTAACCCGAGGCACCACTGTATAACAGTATGGAGCTCCAAGACCTGCATTATCCCTGATGGAAGAATGTGTAGGGTGAGAGAAGCTTCTCAGCCCCAAGAAAAGTGGAGAGCAATCATGCACCAGTTTCAGGAGCATTGTAATTACAACAAATAGGACTTATTTCTGAGTAAAAAAAGAATCTTGCACATGGAGTGTGCATTGTAGAATTACAGTTGGCCTTCTGTATCCACAGATTCAACCATCCATGGCTTAAAATTCTTTTAAAATAAAATCCAAAAATCATACCTTGATTTTGCCATTTTATATAAAGGACACCTTTTTATTACACCATTGTATATAATGGGACTTGAATATCCATAGATTTTGATATCCACAGGGTGTGTGTGTGTGTGTGTGTGTGTGTGTGTGTGTGTGTGTCCTAGAACCAAACCCCAGTGGATACCAATGACCTACTGTCTTAAGGGAGATGTTGTGTGGAACTGTTGTTATCCACGTCTGGATGATGATGAAAGAGTTGTCTTTGAGCAGTGCAACAACTTTGATCGGTCAAAATGACCTATCTAACAGGCTGTTTCCTGCCTTTGGCCTGATGTCTTCATAGTCTGTAATGTGGGAGACAGAAAGTGTGGGCCTGATGACAGAGCAGGATATTAAGGACTTGCTTCTTCTGAGATTTGTATATGTTTGCTTGGAACTTAGTTATTGCTAGAATAAGTTCCAGTATCATCCCTCACTTTATCCCTCATAAGATTCTGAGTGACCTTTTGAACCACAGCAGGAATTTGAGCTGTTCAAATCAAATATGGGAGCTTTAGTCTTCTGCTCGTCTGTGTTGCCTTTAATAAAATAGGCATTAGGTCTATATTCATTTTAGCTGGTAGTTTTAACTACTGTTTTGTCTTGTCTTGGGCTGAAATTAAGAATTGGGTTTTGTTTTTTTAATCAGTGAGAGTTTTACAGAGAATTATTGATGTGCAGAAGACTTGACCTGTGGAAGATAAAAATTGTATCATCAAGAAAACACACATACACAATCACATATACACAATGCTTTCCTGATTTGGTAGAACTTTCTGAGATAATGTGGCTGTAGATTAATGTGGCTAGAGATACGCATATGGAACTCCAAGGACAGGGCTTACTCGTAAGCACAAAGCTTCATATGTGAAATGTTTGTTTTCTTTGGTTAATATCCCCTTTCAACCTCACACTGCTTCAGCTTGCCCTGTCTTCCCCTTAAATTGTCTCAAGGACACTCCTCCTCATTCTGAACTGATACTGGAACATGCTGCCTGTGATAGAAAATTGTCCGCTCAGATAATGTTTTCCAGGTTGAAGTTGAATGGTGGAAGCCTCTATTACTCACATACAAATTCACGAGCCCTCCACTCCCCACAAAACTGAGGATACTAAGGGACTCATTGCCATGCTCCCTTCGGCAACACATATACTAAAAATAGGAACTCATTGCCCTTGTGGACCTTTGGTTTGAATGGTGGCAGCATGACCCTGGAATCAGACAGAGAGAATGAACCTCCTTCTAATCCATAGAACTCATGCCAAGTGAAATCAGGCTTGCTTCAAAGCTACCCAGAGGAGTGTTTAGCTCTCTGCTTGGGACTAAGAGGTCTTCTTGGGTGAAGCAATGTCAAAATGCCCACACCAGACCTCTCAATAAGGCTCAGGGAGCTCAGCTGTAAATGGTTCAGTTTTGATTCAGTAATGTTGCAGTGAACAATGTGTGCAACTTGTTTTGTCAGCTATTCCCTGTATTCCTTGGCTACTCTGACTCTTGCAATTTAATCTGACAGTTTCTGGCCTTGGACGGGGCTTAGCTTAACTCTTGGAATGCCCTAGCTAGGGCATGTAACTCCTCAACTTTTTCCATCCTTGCACATGAGGATAAATAATTATGTTAGTTTTCTCACCAGTTTTGTGTGAAAACCTGTTTGCTGTGTAGAAATATGTTTTCCTTCACAGGAAACTGTTTTCTGCTCAGAAAACAAGGATTTTGTGGGGGGAAATTTCTTTGCTCCATCAGAACACATGGCTTTTTATGCAAAATAATTCCTCCACCACATTTCAGGACATTTGAATACAGGAAGAAAATTGTTCAATATTCTCACTCTTCTTTTCGACAAGGCTTCCCAACTATCAGGAACCCCATTTTTTGAACTGGGAATAAGTATTCTTTGCATCCCTAATCCATTCTTGGTTGTTGTTGCTGTGATTGGTTTCAAATGCAAGACTGTTGATTGATATAGACTTTAGACCCCCCCCCCATCTAAATTACCTGTCTGGAGAGCCCCTTAGTTTATGGCTTCTGCTTGCCTGGCTGCTCCTTTTGTAGAATGTGACCTTACCTGTATTGAGCTTCGACTGTTAGACCTTGCTACTACCCTAGGATAGGACAGAATGACTTAGGAATTTTATTTGTTGAGTTTACAATAGCACTGATGGCCTCTGCTTTGTTCTGTAACTTGATGGCTCACCACACAGAGGAGCAGTATTAATGTCTAGGGATTCCATATTCTAGACTCAGTAGTTTCTGACATAAGCGAGAAACTAGTAAATCTTTCTAAAAGACCTATGGGAGCTGTGTGACCCTTCTGCTGTCACTGACTTGCATCTCCCATGAGCCCTACTCAACATAGCCAGTGATGAGATAATAAATAATAATAATAATAATAAATCATTTATTTGTAGCCCGCTTTTCCTGGGTAGATCAAAGCGGGTAACATGGTTGTATACAATATACAAATTGTAACAACAATCAATCAATACATCAATATAAAAACAATTAAAACAAGGTTAAAAAATACAAGCTAAAACCTACAGACTAGCTGACTCAAAAGTGCATGTGCAGTGTGCAGTGGGGAGATAACAGATGTTACAATGTCTGGGGAAAGGCTTGTTCGAAGAGGAAGGTTTTTAACCTCTTCCTAAATTGGTCAAGGGAGGTGACTGAGCGGAGCTCGCCGGGAAGAGAGTTCCAGAGCTGCGGGGCCGAGATAGAATACGCCCTCTGAGCAGTTGCAGCATGTTTTGTGTCTGGAACCCTCAACAGTTGCTTCCCGGCTGATCTGAGAGCGCTGGGCGAATTGTATGGGGAGAGGCGGTTCTCCAAGTACCCTGGGCCCAAGCCATTTAGGGCTTTTTAGGTTATAACCAATACCTTGTATTGCGCCCGGAAGTGAATAGGCAGCCAATGTAGATCTTTCAAGACAGGTGTTATGTGGCTGGTCCTGGAGGATCCAGTGACCAGTCTTGCTGCCATGTTCTGAACCAGTTGAAGCTTCCGAGTGTGGTACAAGGGTTGCCCCATGTAGAGCGCATTACAGAAATCCAACCGAGAGGTCACCAGAGCATGTACCACCGTTTCAAGGTCCCCCCGGCCCAGGTAGGGTTGCAGCTGGTGTATCAGCCGAAGCTGATAATAGGTGCTCCTGACCGTCGCATCCACCTGAGATGTAAGGCAGAGCGACAAGTCCAGAAGCACCCCCAGACTGCGAATGGAGTCCTTTAAGGGGAGCGTGACCCCGTTCAGGACAGGTGGACAAATATCCTTCCCCGGGCCCGGGGAACCTATCACGAGCACTTCCGTTTTCTCTGGATTCAAACTGAGTCTGTTTTCCCTCATCCAGCCCATTACCGACTCCAGACAGGCATTTAGAGGAGAGATGCCATCCTTGGTCGCTGCATCAGTCGGAGACACAGAGAAACATATTTGGGTGTCATCAGCGTACTGATAACACCTCGCCCCGTGTCTCTGGATGATCTCTCCCAGCGGTTTCATGTAAATGTTGAATAGCATGGGGGACAGAATGGCTCCTTGAGGGACACCAGATGTAAGCGCCCTCTTATCAGAGCACACGTCCCCCAGCTGCACCATCTGGAGTCTACCCGAGAGGTAGGAACGGAACCACTGGAGTGCAGTGCCCCCGATACCCAACTCCCTCAGGCGTTCCAGAAGGATACCATGGTCAGTGGTATCAAAAGCCACTGAGATGTCTAAGAGCACTAACAGGGACACGCTACCCCTGTCCATGCCCAGACGGAGATCATCGACCAGGGCGACCATGGCAGTCTCAACTCCATAGCCCGCCCGGAAGCCGGTTTGAAATGGGTCTAGAAAATCAGTATCATCCAAGACTGATTGAAGCTGGATTGCAACTGCCCTCTTGATCACCTTCCCCAAAAAAGGTAGCAGCGAAACAGGCCGATAATTATTATGCATCAGGGGGTCTAGGGAGGGCTTTTTTAACAGCGGTTTTACTATGGCCAATTTTAAGCTGGATGGAAATCGCCCTTCCCTGAGTGATGCATTCATTATGCGGCGCAACATGATAGTTGTCTTCCTAACACTTTGAAGGATCTTGTCCACTTCCTCAGTACTCACCGACTCAAAATGATCCAGTACAATTGAGTCCACGGAAGCTCTGGAGACCTCTACTCTGGTTCCTGGGGATAATGGGACGCGGTGACCAAGGCCTGTAGATTCTTTCTCTACAATATTGCTAAAATCCATCTATTTCTTTCGGCCTCTGCTGCCAAGACTCTGGTCCACACTCTGGTCATCTCACAACTAGATTATTGTAACCTCCTTCTGGCAGGGCTTCCTCTCTCTCACCTCCGTCCTTTAATTTCTGTCCAGCATTCAGCTGCACGCATTATTACATGCGCTCACCGCATTGACTATGTTTCTCCTCTATTATCATCCCTTCACTGGCTTCCCCTCCATATTCAGCATAAACTTCTCCTGTAGACTTTTAAAGCCCTGCACAGGTTGGCCCCTCCTTATTTATCTAACCTTCTTTCTCCTCACCTTCCAGCTCAGGCCCTCCATTCTAGTAGTCAAGGTTTCCTGTCTCAGCATAGGATTTTCTCTGCCCATCCCAGATTCATTCCTTTTCACTTGTTGCCTCTCACTCCTGGAATCTCCTTCCCCCACGAACACGGGTCATCACTTCTTTAACCAGTTTCAAAACTGAGTTGAAGACCATCCTGTTCCCAGGCATTGCATGACTATTATATGTTATTTGACGTTTTTAATTAGTTGCCTGCTTTACTTTATTGTACCCTTTCCTGTATTGTTATGTATTATTTATACAGCGCACCCTTGGTTTACGCAGGGGATCTGTTCCGGAACACACACACCCCCTGCGTAAGCCAGAAAACCCATATGCTGAAGCCCCATTCACTTGAATGGGGCTTGTGCACGCGGTGGTGCAGTGGTGGTGTGCGCGTGCTGCCCCTTGTGCCCCGCGCACTCCCACGTGGCTCTACATGAGTTTAAACGTATGCTCAAATCCGCGTATAGTGCGCCTGTTTATGACGTGGGCACACTGTATATATTATGCTATTATTTCTTAGATTGTATATCATGGGCAGGTTTACTTTTATCTATTTTATTTTTTGTATGTACAGCGCTGTGTAAATCTACAGCGTTATATAAATAAAGCATAATAACACAAGTGGTTAAGACGCTGACTCTGTTGATTGCAAGATCAGAAGGTTGGCAGATTGAGACTCAGGTGCCACATGATAGGGTGAGGTTCCGCCACTCGTCCCAGCTTCTGCCATTCTAGCAGTTTGAAAGCATGCAAATGCAAGTAGATAAATAGGTACCACTTCAGTGGTAAGGTAACAGTGTTTTGTGCAGTCATGCTGGCCACATGATCACATAGTAGCCTCCGGCAATGCTGGCTCTTCTGCTTAGTAATGGAGATGAGCACCACCCTCTACGGTCAGACATGACAACTTTGTCAGAAGGGAAATACCTTTACCTTACTCCATGTATAGCTACCATATTTCTGGGGATTTTTCTTCCTTTAGTAATTAGGTACATTCCTAGTTCTTTATTCATTAATTTATGTTTCATGATCTGGAATATCATGAGACAAGACTCCAGATTATTATGATGCTGTTTTAGAATCTTGATATTAGACAAATCAGTGAAGAGTTTCTGTAGTTTTACATGCCTTTGCTCGAGACAGATCTTCCAGTCTTCCTTTGAAACCATAAGTCTGTGAGAAAATTGTTGTCTGAAACTGTTTAAACAGCTTCTAAAATTGTCATGTTGAGAATAAATTTTTAACAATTGGCTATGACAATGTCTGTCTGGAAGAGGCCATGCATGATACTGCTTTTGTTTTTGGTCTCCACCCCCCCCCCCTCGGCATATGTGTCAGTGTGTATATTTTAATTAGCCCTTTAGATATTTGTTCAGGTATCTGGACCTGATCTGGAATTCCTTCTCTCTGCATGCTGTCATCAACCTGCTATTCTGGCTTTTCCAGAGTCCACTTCATGCCCCTGCCATTGATGTCCAAGGGGCTCAGTTTTTCCATTTAACTGTTGCGTTTGCAATGCTTGATTTCACAAGACGTTTTTTTTGGCAATGGGCCTCTTGCCTACTCTCTCTGTGTTGAGAAATTAGGTTCATTGCATTTCTGTTCTGCAGGAAGAGAAATGCACTCATTAAGAATCAGAGGGGGGAAAATTCACCTTCCTTCAGTTCAAGGTGCCAGCTAAGCAACCCATCCACTAATCTGGCCCATAATAACTCAGAGGAAATGGTATGTATTTCTGGCAACCAATGTTTCGAAAGATCATCAGGAAGGGTTTCCCAACAGGCTGAACCTCTCTGACCTAATAATCAGATTGAAATGTTTCAACCATCATACCTGAAGAATTGAAATTAGTGGCAGCAGCTCCAGAGAGACTTTTAGTGTAAATAGCTTTGTGGAAATGTATTTGTCACAGTATGAATGTGTGGCCTTCTGTTCCTGCAAAGGTGTAACATAGCGTAAAAAAGAAAAAAGACCTGCAATCTGCAACAACGTTTATTAGGAATATGTCAGATACCTGAACAAAAAGCTAGAAAGATGGGAACTTATGCATAAGAAAAAGATGATCAAAAGAGATATGATTAAACTACATATAATCATAACCAGATTAGAAGATGTGATTACTTACTTTTTCATGTAATCCTTGAACTAAGTATGGGTGGACCAAAAATTCTTTAGCATGAAAAGTGACCAGAAGCACTATGGTCAAACTACTCAGAGGTCACTACTGAAAAGCTTGACCAGAGATAATCCACATGTCAAGGCTGCAAGCCTTAGAGGACAGGTCTTCCTGTGCAAATTGAGAGGATAACCCACAGGAAGAAGCTTAAGCCTCTGGGGTATCTGTTCATTTCTTTCTGGGAGGGATACCTTCTGATTCAGAAGATGAGTACCAGATAAACAGTTTGTGCAAGTACCATTTAAGTCTTCTGACATTACTCTAGCCCTTCTAATTCTTATTGGAGAGATGTCTTGGTTTGTTCAGTTGTTTTATATAGGACAACATTCACCCATTCTGAAGTGCCAAGTCCAGGAGAACTGTAACATGTACTTATTCTGAACATGTGGATTATGCTTCACTTTGTTTTGAGTGTATTACCTCTCAGCCCTGTTTAGGACCTCAGTTTGTAGATATCAGAGGGATTGTACTGTGTGTCTCCCATCTCACCCAGCTCCCACCCCACCCCATTCCCCATGTATAAGAGTGGCTTTCTATGAGATGTCCTGTGAAAGCCATCAGGGAAGGATGCAAGCAGGATGTAATTAAAAGGCAGGCAGAATTGGGTATAAAAACTGCCTGACATTGTAATCCACATTATGGCGCGATACAGACCTCTCAAAAAGGGAGGCCTGCCGGTGCCCATTTTTCCTCCGCAGGAAGCCGCAGCCACCAAACCGCACGCCTTCCCTGCAGAGGAAAAAGAACCTGTGAAAAGCAAGTTATTTTTGCCCTTCAGGGTGGACTTCGTGAGTGCACCAATGGCGCACTTGTGACATCACAGATGCTGTGCGATGTGCGGACGCTATGTGTCCATCACGTCACAATGGTGGAGCTCATATACACAGGGAGCCGCCATTGTTACGGCGCCATGCCATACTAGGATTAGGGACCGTGCGATTGCTGCGCAGTCCCTTAACCCTAGTACAGAGCCAGCACGGCACTTTAGCACTGATGTCTCCCCAACCAAATGAGAAATTCAGTAGCTGATGATTTGGCTCAGCTGCCAAGTGGTTTATAGTGATGAGCTGCTAACCAGTCTCTTTTGTATTAGTGCAGAGCCAAACAATCTGATGGCAGCTAGTTAACATAAACTTATATTAAACACAGTTTAGTACAAAACAACTAATTACAATTGTAATATGACTATAAGTTGAAGCACCTGCTTTGAAACCTCATTTCTGGAATTATGTCTTCAAGGAGGCTTGCCTATTATCTATTCGGACATGTACCTATACAGTCTCCCATGGAGAGAGCTGAATGAATTGTCTAAGTCCTGGAGAATGGATTAAAAGGTTTCATCTGAAGTAAGAGAAAAGTACCCAGCATATTGTGTAAATCTACAGCACTATAATAATAATACTAATAATAATAATAATAATACTAATAATAATAATAAGAATACCCAGTCCCGAGGTATCAGGTCTGTGGGGATGGCAAGAGTGGGGACAGACATTTTGTGGATTTTGACTTCTATATCCAATGTATTTTTCTGATAGATCTGTTGGCACATAAGTATCTAAGTAGTCAGTTGATTATAGCACTTCTTTCCTCCAATGGTGTATTTTTAACATTTTCAACTAATGATATTTAGACGTGTTTTCTAAAGTTGTGACAGGCAGTTTGCTTCCATGAGTGCTCTTTTATAGATAGAACAGGAATAATAGAATCATAGATGGACCTCATAGAATCATAGATGGAAGAGACCTCAAAGGCCATGGAGTCCAGCTCCCTGCCACACAGGAATACACAATCAAAGCACTTCCAACAGATGGCCATCCAACCTCTGTTTAAAGACCTCAAAAGAAGGAGACTCCACCACTCTCTAAGGGAGTGTGTTCCACTGTCAAACAGCTCTTACTGTCAGGAAGTTCCTCCTAATGATAAAGTGGAATCTCTTTTCCTGTAATTTGAATCCAATGCTCAAGGTCCTGTTCTCTAGAACAGCAGAAAACAAACCTGCTCTATCTTCAGTATGACATCTTTTCAAATATTTAAATAGGACTATCACTTCTTAAACTTTTCTTCTCCTGGCTAAATATACCCAGCTCCCTAAGTTGTTCCTTATACAGTAGGTATCATGTGGGAGTGTGGCCCCAAGGTCAGTTTTGCAACTGAGAGCCATCTCCCAGACCAACCCCTATTGCCATCATGGAATAATTTGGAGGAGAAGAATTGCTATTCCTTGAAAACTCAAATTGTAAACATATTGTATTTTATTTATTTATTTTGTACGTTGTCTTTTCCTAAATTGGACCCAAGGCAGTTCATTAAAAATACTTTAAAAAAGGGACAATTTTAAAAATGCAATTAAAAACACCATAGTAATATAACAAGTTAAAAATATAAGGCCATTTATCCGAGTGGTTAAGTCTTTATAACTCATCAGAGGCAACACATTCCTGAGCTTAAATGAGATAATAGACATTTTTTTTATAGCCAAATTTTTCTGCCTTAGATTTTCTTACATTTAGGCTTACATGTATTATGTCTTTCTTATAGCTTGGTTCTGTTAAATTAAAATGGAGAAGAGGACAAGAGATCAGAAGAGTAGATGGAGGGTTGAGTTGGCTTACAATTAATGAGTACTGAGTACAAGTTTCTCTGCTCCAGAAAAAACATCTATTAAGTTTTACGTTCTTAAAAAAGCCAAAAAGAAAAAAAATCTGAAAGTTTCTCTGATCAAGATTGTGAAAGCTGCCTTACTTAACAGTTTGCTCAGTTTGATCTTTCTCTCAAAAAATAAACATCCCCTCACCAAAACCAAAACACAGTTTTCTCTTTTAAATACTCAGATTGTTGCAACACAAGAAATTGTAGCTGTTCTTTTGTTGTGCTGTACTGTGTCTTGAGTTCTCAACCAGTGGTTCTCGTAGATCTTAGCATCTTCCTCCGAAAAAGAACTGCTAAGGCATATCTGACTGGAGTTTGGCAGTCAACACTTGAAAAAAGTGTATATAGGAAGATTGTTTTAAATTGTCTCTTTTTAACGCACCAGTCAAAGACGTTACAATGTTTATTTGAAAACAGCCTTACTGCTGTTGATCTTGGCAGCATTGCTTCCTACTGCTGAGTGTTGCTTCATTCAAAGTAAATGCTTTTATTGAATTTTTTTGGCAGATAAGGAATATGTATGTCTGACTCAGCTGAGATTAATCAGAGAAGTGTGTGTGTGAGAGAGGGGGGGGGAGAGAGAGAAAGAGAGAGAAAGAGAAAAGACTATTTCTGTACATTGTCTTCTCACATTAACTTAAATGAGTTTCAGGGTTAGTTTTTTTCCTTTTTATATAATCAAAAAGCAACTACGACTTATCTTTTGTGATATTCTGATGTAATTAAGCTTATCCCCCCCCCCCGAATGCCCCATGTGAATGTTTATGTATGCACTTATGTGTATGCATACAGATATACCAAGGATGGGCAACTTCTGGTGCCCCATTGTTGATCTGCATTTTCCATCAGCCCTCAGTATTGGCCATGCGGGCTATGACTGGTGGGAGTATCTGGACAGCATCTGGAGGGCCACAAGTTGCTTGCCCCTCACTTAAAAGCTAAAAGTTGCTAAGCATGACAAGAGAAGGACATCAACTAGCTTGACATCAAGATAGATGCATGCAGAGTCCAGTTATGACACAGGTGCATGAAAGCTCAATCTACCTGTTCATCATTATGTTGTCTGGTTTAAGTGAATTGTGAGAAGGGGAGTGTGCTAATCCCACCTCCTCCATCATCATACTCTCGTGTTGATAGCAACAGTCTAGAAGAGGAGAGTCTCTATATTTAGAAGGTTTCAGCACAGTTGGGAACTCTAAATTCAGGGTTGTTGTGTGGAAAGTGCTCAAGTGTCAAAGTTGTTGTGTGCCCTCACGTAATTTCCAGTTTATGGTTATCTTAAAGCAAACCTATGAGCTTCTCCTCCTTTTCAGAGGATTGCTCCCTACACATGGAGAATATAGTGGAGGCACTGGAGCTAATGTTCTCCCCTCTTTGAGTGTTTACTTAAATACAATGACATATTGCTTGTGTAAGGCTATGGCCACAAACTGGCTGGATATTAGGCACTGACATTATTATGGATGGGCTTGTGTTCAGAAAGTGAAATGGGCAGGCAGAATGGAGGGAAGGGATAAAGACCTTTAGTCTTTTCCCTACTGATATTCATCATCATCAAAAAAACTTAAGATGTTTCATTAACAGTTATTTTTATTGTAGCTAAGAAATAGCTATTCTGCAATAAGATGGAAGTGAAGTTAAAATACGATCCACATAGCAGTCAATACACTGTACTACTGTATCGTCCAGCAGTGCCTTTTACCAAGATCCAGAGTCTTTATATGTCTACTAACAAATGAGTGCTGTTTTGCCAAGATGAATGAATTAATTGTTAAATTTGTTGTTGTTGTTTAAACTAAAAATAAGGAGAGGAAAACAGTGATTGTTCCTACCCTTACCTTTGTGGAAGTAAACACTGGGACAGTTTAGAGAGCCTGTTCATCACTATTCTACATACCTCAATAAGAGACAATAAAATAGACTGAACTGACAAACAGGAACTGTTTAAATCACAGATAGCACTTTGCCTATCCACTGCTACTGCATCTTATCTCCTTCCCAAACCCACAGTTCTAAGATCCTTAGCTCTTGACTGTGAGAGATCTAGTACTATATAGTACAGGGAGAATTCCAAACTCACCAGACTACAAATCCCATGGTTCAATGGAATGGTGCTATGACAGTTAAAATGGTACTGAACTGCTAAAGCAAAGTGTAACTTGGTAGTGTAGATATATTCCAGCTCTGATTACTCAGAAGACATCAAAATGCAAATAAGCTAAGGGTTGTGTAATGTGAATGATCTGCAAAAGTGAGTGAACAACAAGAACAAAAGACAATTACAGAGAAAAAGCTGGGGTCATCATGTCTGTCTCTGTGCACTACAACAGTGTTTTTATTAAAACTAGCTAGGTGTGGGAAGATTGTTGGATGTTACTGGGGATATATGTTGTTTATTTTATGGTATTATTTTTGTATGTTGTGAACCGCTATGATCTACCTAGGAATAGCGGTATACAAATAAAAATTTATTATTTTATTATATTATTATTATTATTATGATACATGAAGTATGCATAGAAGAAGGACCATGAGTGTTAATGGAGGGTAGACAATCCAGTGTTAGATGTGGTGGTTAGGATTTACTTTCTTTTCCACATGATCTCCAAGTATGGCACTCTATTTTTATCCAGAGGAATGAATTTATTTTTGAAGAAATGAACACTACTGGTTCGGAGACTAACCCTGGTTCCTTGCCCCCAGTAGTCTTTTTCCGCATTAAGAACCCACTTTGCTCTTGTCTTCATAGTTCTATCATCATTCTATTTGCTTTTGTTTTTACGTAGGGGCATTCTAGAAAATTTGATTAGTTTAACAGAGTATTGGGCACTGAATTTATAAAAAGAGATTTTAATATTACTGTATGTCTCTTCTTATAGTCTAATGTTCTTGTGTATAATCCAAAATTAATCTTGTGTATGATCCAAAATTAAGTGACCAGACTATTGGCTGATGCGGGCTTTAGAACTCATATGCCACTGGACTTGTTCCAACTAGACTGGCTTCCAGTCTGTAGTAGGATGGTTAGTTTGGTGGATAGATGAAAGAGGGCCTTTTTTTAGCTGCACTTCCGTTAAGTCCTTTGCTACAGAAGTCAGATTGGCTCCATCCCTACTGAATTTTAGACTGCTAGCCAAACTTACACTGGTTCTGCCAGGCATTTGATGGATATTAATATTGTATTGGCTGTTCTTAAAGAATCATTTATTCCAGTTTTTATTCTGTTGTGTTGCATTGCTGCACTGTTTTAAATTGTACATTGCTGTAATGGCGCTTGTGGGCAGAAAATCTATTTATAAATAGTTTAAATAATAACAATGACTAAGAATCAAATTGTCCCCATTCTCTCCTTTGCCTCCTGGAGCAGATGTGGATGAGTGTGCAGAAGGGAACGGTGGCTGCCAGCAGACCTGCGTTAACATGATGGGGAGCTACGAGTGCCACTGCCGCGATGGTTTTTTCTTGAGTGATAACCAGCACACCTGTATCCAGCGTCCAGAAGGTTGGTCTTTATGGTTTAATATTTCCTTCCCTCAGTATTATTTTCTTTATCAGTTTAGAGATGGGGGGAAAAGATCTATAAACGTTGATATGGACAATATAAGGCTTTAAATTGTAAAGCATCTTATCATATGGGTGGAGACACTGAGAAAACCACTAGATTCCTGCTGAAGAATCTTCCGATCCAGGAAATGGACAAAGTGTGGCCCAAGGCTGTTCTTGGTGTTATTACCACATCCTGACACCTTCCCTTCCCTCAAATGCTCACCACTTCAAATGTTTTTCCAGCAGAAATGCTCAGTAGTGTCCAGGGTGGCAGAGCAGTTGGTCAATTCGCTCCATCTTCAAGGGTTTGAGGTTCATATGGCAAGTTCTTCATATGGAGGCTGGGTATTGTTTGCCAACTTTTGGTTTAAAATGTTTTATTTTCCAGTAAAAAACATTTTGCAGGCATGGAAGGGGGAGAGTCTCTGCTGGAGTCATGGAGGGCATGATGCAACACCACATTTTCTGGGCTAATTTCTGATCTCAGTTTAAACAATGATGGATTAATAGCACCATACTGGAAGTCTAGATGGTGTTAAGTAGTATTTAGGAGATGGAATAGGATGGGGGGTTATCTTCATCATCTGTCTAGACTAACAGTGATCACTATGGACGTAAGTGAGTACTGGCCCATATGGATAGCTGTTTTGAATATACTGATTCAGAGCACAAGCACAAGCACAAACCCCATTTTTTGGAAGTGCCCCAAGTTAACATCTGCTTTTAGTCCTGCTAAGAGAGTCCAGTTCCTTATCTGGAGCTGAGGTCTGGATATTCACCGTTAATATTCCATATGTTGCCTATAGTCTCTTGGCTACTGATTTGATTATTCAGACAAATGCAATTGATTACATCTTAATTAACAGAGTCATTTTAATAATCTGTTAACTGCTACTAAACCCTTCAGGGCTTTTTAATAAAAAGTGCAAGCTCCTTTTGTCTGAGGCACAAAGTGTCACAAATCTGTGTGTAAATGTTATTATTACTCACTGCCTTCAGAGGTTGTTGACAGAAAAGCAGCCTATAATTGTTTTTAAAGATTAATAAATAAACATATATATTTCTTGTTATTCAGCCTATATGCACGTGCATTTGCATACCCACACTAAATAGAGCTAGTGGTGGTGCTTTCCTGAACATGGGTTAAATTGTGTTCTGGGGGTATTGGGTGATCACTTGCATGGTCAGTTCAAGTGCCAAGATCTGTACAAATCCACTCAACTCACATTATCAACACAGCAAATCAATGATGTTAACTCATCTTTATTCTGTACCCATCACTGTATTATTTGAATAATGTTATGACTTCTGTCAAGATTTTGTAAAAGGTTTATAATGCTTTGCTTTCCCATACAGAAAAGGTAAGTCAGATGGCTTTTGTTGTTGTTATTTAGTTTCAACATGTAATGACCCTATGAATGAGTGTCCTTCATGAACACAAGTCATAAAATGCCTTGCTCCGGTGTTGTAAACTAAGGATTGTAGCTTCTTTTATTTAATTAATCCATCTGTAACGCAGTTATCTTCCTACTACCTTCCATTCTACCAAGTTTTATTGTCTTTTCCATTGTTGTCTCATGATACATTCAAAGTACCATAGTCTTGCTTTAGTCATTTTGGTTTCCTCTGAGATTTCAGCCTTGATTTATTCTAGGACCCATTTGTTTGTCTTTTGGGAAGTCCATGGTATCGGTAACACTCTTCTCCAGCACAATATTTCAAATGAGTTTATTTACTTCCTGTCATCTTTCTTAATTGTCCATCTTTCCATATATATTTCTGTTTATAAAAATGCAAATATTGTGGCATGGAGATTTTGACTTCAGTATTTAACAATATATCTTTACACTTGACTGTCTTATCTAGTTACTTTGTAACTGCCTTTCTAAGTTTTGATTTCTTGACTACAATATTTATTTTGATGAATGACTGAGCAAAAACATAGAAAATCTTCAACTACAATGTTTTTCTCATACATTTAAAAGTTAAAAATGGATTAACAAAGTTGTTGTATCTTACAGCTAAATTATAATACTTCTTGATATTTAGAGCATTCATTGAACTTCACAGATACCATTATGTTTTCATATTTAAAACAATCTCATAAGAAGGGTCAGTATTACTATTCACCCCCCTATGCCCTGGTGGTGCAGTGGCGCCCTGGTGGCGCAGTGGTAAAATGCCTGTACTGCAGCCATTCACTCAAAACCACAAGGTTGCGAGTTCAAGACCAGCAAAAGGGCCCAAGCTCGACTCAGGCTTGCATCCTTCCGAGGTCGCTAAAATGAGTACCCAGGCTGTTGGGGGCAAATTAGCTTACTTGCTAATTAGCTTACTTGCTGTTCACCGCTATGATCTTTGGAATAGTGGTATATAAATAAAACAAATTATTATTATTATTATTACTGCCAATGGTGAAGCTGAGGCTAAGAGAAGGTGGCTTTTCTAAGGCTATCTAGGGAGTTCATAGGAAAAGTGAGAGTCTGATCAGGTGTCAGGACTGTTAAGTGTTAGACATGAACCTGGAAACTAGAAGTTGAGCAAAGGGACAAAGCAAAGTATCAAGGCTAGACATCAGAGCTAAAAATATACCAAGGCCAGGAAAGCCTTGTTTGTGTGTATGTGCCTTCAAGTTGCCTGTCAAATTATAATGACCACATCCATTTCATAAGGTTTTCTTAGGCAAGAAATACTCAGAAGGAATCATGCAAGTTCCTCCCTCTGAAATATAGCTCACAGCTATATTCTTTGGTGGTCTTCCATCCAAGTACTAACCAGGGCTAACCCTGCTTAGCTTCCAAGATCAGCTGAGTTCTGGCATTTTGGCCTTAAGACCTTATGGATCATAAAATCCCAAAGAAACCCTTATAGTTCTTTGTGTCTAGGTAGGCCTATTAGCTAGTCTGGATGAGCAAGGCTAATCTAGAGACTCCAGATTCTTCATCACCAATAAATTGTCCAAGCTACAGTTTTGGAAGTTCCCTATGTGGGATGGCCACCCACAAAAACAAAGGTTCCTGGTTCTGGGAGCTCCTGACAGACCCAGTGTGCTATATATGTTCCATGCAAGTGGGACAGAAGACCCGTTTTGTTTGGAAGAAGCGCATCTGTATTTCATGTTAACTGTCAGGCAGACAAGCTGCTTAGAATTTTGTTAGAGACTATGATGTCATTAGAGGAGGTGCAACAAAACCAGACAAGCTTTTTGATCCAGCCATCAAAGACCTTGTGAGTCGCTTTTGAAAGCATTTTACACTAATGCCAAGTAGAGACAGCTAACCCAAACGATTTACTAAAGTAAAAAATAGAAAGAGAGAGGGGGGAAAAAAACCTTACCACAACAACTCACATAACTTGTATTTTCTTGTCATATCTTGTGTTGTCTTGGTTTTGCCATCTCTTCCTTGGTGTTTGTTTTCTGTTGCTTAGAATAAACTTTAAGAAAAGCTAAAAAGCCAATAAATAAAGAGGTCTCGTTTTCATCACTAAATTGTGCTGCCTGCAGCTGGCACAGGATCCTGTTTTGATTTGTTTTCTTTCTCCCAAATTCATGCTGCCCCCCCTCCAACTAAAACAGTTTATTGTGGTAACTTTATTCTTCTGAGTTCCCTCTTTTCTTTTCTTTTTAACTTCCTTGCTAACCACTGTTTTGTGCCGAGAGTGTTGACATAGGCATTGTTCTCCTACCTCTGTCTTTATACAGGGATTGAAAGTTCTTAGCCTTATGCTTGCCTATCTGTATTTATTTGGAGTTTCTTAGATTTTTTTCATCTTGGCTCACCTGGACTCCAAAGATTGTATGCATTCAAGCTCTATGTGTTGGGGATATCTTTTGTGTCCTTCAGTGCAAGGTCTGGGCAGGAGCAGACTTTGGTACACCTGATGGCTCCCTTCTTCTCCTAGCACCTGCACATTTGAACCTGTCTTTCAGGTGACATGGTTGGTTCAGGGTATATGAGTAGATTTCACTCATATCTGTTGCCTCAGTATATAGAGAAAGCATGGCACATCCTTGCAATAACCCAGTTTTGCACTACCACCATATAAATTGGTCTTTAACAAGTTATATATTCATATATTAATAAGTATATTTCATTTATTATTTTCTCCCTCCTTTATATAATAAATAAATATATTATTTATTTATTAACTTATAAGAGAGTAGATTCTGGTTGAACATTTGGTGAACAGGGTGTTATAAGTAGACATCATTATTATGGAACTTGACAGTAAGAGCGGTTTGGCAATGGAACCAATTGGGGTCTCATTCACTGGACATCTTCAGAAAGAGGCCGGACAGCTAGTTGCTGGGAATGCTGTAGTAGTTGGAGATCCTTCACTGAGCAGTGGGTTCGACTCAGTGTCTCATGAGGCCACTTACAATTCTGTGATTCTGTACTGAAGCATTACCATGGTTTTAAGCCACTGCCAGTTGATGTGGCTGAGAAGGAATTTTACCGAGGAAAGAATTGGCTACCACCTCATGGGATTTTTCTTTCCTTCATGGCAACAGTGTTCCTCTCTCATTCTATAGGTTGCAAACAGCATCAGCACAGTTGTACTAACCATCCCCTAGCTGCTGTAATTTAACAACTTTTACTGCTGTTACAGACATTTATTTATCTATTTAATATCCAACTATAATTTGAGAAACATGATTCCCAAAATTGTTCTGGGAGCTCCAAAATGTCCAGTCTCCCCCCCCCCACACACACACACAAAATTTGAAGTTCTACCCTGAATAATTCATCTGGATAATCAGAGTTCTTTGGCTTCAGGATCCAAAATCCTGTTCTGGTCCTAAATAATCCAGTGTTTCATCTAGGGTTTGGCCTGACTCAACCAAGCAGTGATCTTGCACATGACTTTATTCTCCTTCATCTCTGAACTATGTGAGTTATTTGTCTATTTATTGTATGTGGCTCTTTTGCACCCAGCATCTAAATCTATAATGCCTACCTGAACTGTTTTCTGTTCTTTTGGATACTATTAGTGACTTTTTACTTCTTGGTTATTTGTATTATTTGGGTTTGGATGCCAGTGGGGAAAGGCATCAAATCCTGCGAAAATAAAGAAATAAATTTTTCTGTCCATGGCTTCCATTTTTCTCAGTTTCTCAGGCTCAGAATCTCTCAGGGCTCTGTTCTTTTCCTCTTTGTCTGTTTATCCTTTCTTTTGCACTTTCACCCCTCTTTTTGGCCTGAAGAGCCATTGATGGTATCTTCATTGAAGTCCACATCTGTCTTTCAGCTCCCTCCAAGTTCTTCTCTGTTCTTTTCTTCTTAATGTTTTCAGTTGTCTCACTGTTATTTCTTTGTCTGTGTCAGATAATTATCTCAAACCCAGTTTTCAAAAGACAGATTGTGGTGTATTTACTTCCTTTTTACTTTCACTTTTCTGTTCGCATTCTCATTCAGATATCTTAATCAGTTTTGTCTCCACGTTAACACCTTGGACATGATCTTGGATCTTTCACTTTATGTCTTGCCCCATAGTGCCATTCTTGCTAAGATGTGTAACTGTTTTTTCTATAGCAGTTTTACTATTTGCCCTTTGTTATGTATTGATTCTGCTATAATCCTTATTCAGACTCTGGTTCTGTGTAGTGTTGATAACTATTGATGAGCAAGTAATATTTGGCTTACTATCCTCCCTGCCTCGCAGAAGAAATATAACCTCATTTAATTTTTCTTTCTTTGGAATTAAATAATGACATCTCTCTTTGTCTTTCTTTTTAATGGCTTCCTATGCTGGTCTATATTAAGTTTAAACTTCTTATAACCTTTAGTTGTCTTTATGACTTTCCCCCTTATTATCTATCATCCTTGCTTTCTCTGTTCTCTTCCCAAGTCCTGACATTTATCAAATACTAATCATCTTACTAAAATTACACACCCTTATGCTATTTCCTGCCTCTTTCTTGTCACCCTGTATGCATAATAAAATAAAGATATCACTGTTTTCTGGATTTTGGATGTTATTGTACTATCTCTTTTTGATATACAGATACAGTAGCTCCTCTTAACTCACTGATCTGAGATCCGCGCCCTCGAATATCCGCGGAGGGGCGACCTCCACTATTTCCAATGGTGTGCGTGCATGGGCCGCACACACGGGGTGCACCCCATTCAAGCCTATGAGACTTGAATATGCACAAACCTCCATTTTCACGGGGGGAGGGTCTGGAACAGATCCTTGGGAAAATGGAGGGCCAACTGTATTCCTTTTTGTCTTGCTTCTGTAAATTAATTTACAAATCATATTTTTCTTGCATTTCTTTTGGGGAGGGTCTTCTATCTGATTTAACTTTCTTTTCTTAATTTTTTACTGAATCATTTAAAAAAACCCACCAAATTACAGTATCTTGTTTTTTTCTAGTCTCAGGAACTGAAGACAAAGTCTCTCTCCTTCTACATTTCCTCTGCTTTTGCCTCATGTGGTTTAGACTGAGAGCCTGCAGGCAGAGACCTGCGTAGATCAATAAATCATAGCACATGGCAGATCGTGACACTGAGGATAGGATACAATCTATCACATTATGCAGGCAAGGTTTATTTTATTCAACTGTCCTCTTCCCTGAAACTGATGAAGCAAAGGGAAAAGCAGGGGACAGGATGGAGAAGTTTGGCTGTAGTCTCAGCCACTGGTGATTGAGGAGGTAGGCTGGGTATGCCCAGTTTATAACTTTACCTCTAAGGTAGCACTTTTCTTATGGGAAAAGTACCAGACAGAGAACTGGTGAAATTTTATTTTGTAATTCAAGGCATCTCAGCAGAGCCTGGAAAAGGGTTTTTTTTTTGGGGGGGTCTATTATTCACAGACTCCCCAGATCAGTGTAGCCAAGGGTATTCTAGGAATTGTAGTACACCCAAAAATAGATATTCCTAAGAACTGTACCTCACAGAGCCAGATGACAGTCCTTCTACCTGCTTAATAAGTATGTTGGAAGCTGTGATTTCATTCAGTTCTTTGGAGGAGCCTTGATTGGAACCTCTGCAAGCCAGATGGAGAGGTCAGGTTGCCTGCTTATGAACTGAGGATTCCTCATCACTGCTGTAGCTAACAACAGTGGCACAACACAAGGGCTATACAAGCCCCAGCAAGGGAACACAGCTCACGTACAAAGGTACGTGACATGAGGTTGTGTCAGTCTGCCCCAGTGTCAATAGAAACATGAGTATACAAATGGGAATTTGATGATGAAGAACTTTGGTGAAAGCACATTACACAAATAACAAATCACCCAAAAAATCATAACAGAATGGGGAAGGCAGATGTTTGCATTTTCAAAATCCTGTACAGGTTCTCTGCATTAGGACTCCAGAGACAAGCACCCACCAAGAGCTCTGCTACTGAGTCTGTAACTGGAAGGTCAAGATACCCAACATAGGTGAGTTAAATGGGTATCAGGGATGGGAAGTCTGTACTACAATGCATGGGCTCTGAACATCTTCCACCCTTCACCTCCAAGCACTCCACTGTATGCTGAGCATGCAAGCAACATATCTACAAAATACCCTCCCTTCCACCCCTGGAACTTTGAGACATTGTGCACTGATTAATAGTCATTTCTTAAACAACTAGTAGTTTTGATTTTTCCATGTCAGTGTTATTGGGGTTTTTCACAAACACTTCTCTTTCCTCCTTGACATTGTTGGTGGTGGTCCAGCCTTGCTGTGGGTCATGACTCCCACAGCTGTTGGACCATGACTTTGTAACAGGAGTACTGGTTAGTCATCCATGAAACCAAACCAGATGCTGCTGTGGGCTGCTGGCATATCCTACCCCTGAATTATTAATGGGGTGGGGGTGGAATCTCTAGTATTATAAACTGGGTGTGGCATATTGGCATTTATCAGTTTAAGTGTTCTGTATTACTGTGTCAGTGAAAAACAGAGGGCATGGGCTTTGAGGTCATCTGCCCTAGAATCCATGTCATTTTCTTAAAAAGGAACACAGCCAGCTCATTGTGAACACTCAGTTCCAGTTATTGCCCACATTGATCAAACCTTTCCTCCTTGCAGGATTGGAGATATAGTGTATGGCAACAGACCATCAACTGATGAAGACAAGAGTTCTAGTACAGTTCCCTGTACTAAACAGGGGAGCATGATCACAATGACTGTGATACCTCTCCCAACAGATGGAGAGCCTACTAGGTAAGTGCACAGTCTCTTTGTGTGTTGGGGATTTGGTTGAGGCATGACAAATGGCAAAGTACCAGGGTTGTGTTAATCTTTACCAGTTTATGTGCACCCCATTACATGTCCTGCCTGTAATAAACTACAGATTATGTATCACTCTTTATTTGTCTTTTATCTCTGCAGGCAACCAGGCAGTCAAGTGCCATGAAAAATCTTCAGCACAAGATCTACAGCAGTGATCAGCATGAAACCTGCTCTCCTTAAGACTGCAATCTTGTTGTTCTTGCAGGGCTCCTGTGCTGTTGAATGGTGCTTGCAAGACAATTATTTAACAATTGTAATGAAGGATAAAATTTTGTCTTTATGTCCTATGTCTGTCAGACTACTTTCAAGAGCACTTTCAAGAATAAAAAGGTGACAATGTCTATTTCTTTGTCATATTACAAAAACTTGCTCTCATACATTTCTTGTGCCTGACTCCACCCCACAAAATGCCAAAGTCCAACCCTATCACAATAAATATAAGCAGGGACAGAGCAGCCCAGGAGGAGCATAAGGAAACACTAAATGAATCAGGAAGAGAAGAAGGAAGCCAGTGGCAACTGTGGCTGCATCCACACTGTAGAAGTAATCTGGTTTGGCACCACTTTAACATTTGATTTGAGAACATTTGATTCTGGGAACTGTAGTTTGTTGTGGCAGAGCTTTGGTGCCACAACAAACTACAGTTCCCAGAATTCTGTAGCATTGAGCCATGACTGTTAAAATGGTGTCAAACTGGATTATTTCTGCAGTGCAGATGCAGCCTATGCATAATTGTAAAGTCCAGCCCCACTTTTTGGGCCCTTTTTCTCATTGTTGTAATACTTTTTTTTTACTTTGTACATGCTGGATTTGTCATCTGCATCTACCAGTTTCATGCATTCTTTCTGTATTTATTCACAGCCATCTTAATACAGTGGGCCCTTGGTATCCGCTGGGGTTTGGTTCCAGTATATACCAAAATCTGTGGATGCTCAAGTCCCATTAAATACAATGGCATAGTGAAATGGTGTCCCTTAATATAAAGTGGCAAAATAAAGCCACTTTATATAAGGAACAC
This sequence comes from Sceloporus undulatus, assembly GCF_019175285.1. Lineage (NCBI taxonomy): Eukaryota > Metazoa > Chordata > Lepidosauria > Squamata > Phrynosomatidae > Sceloporus > Sceloporus undulatus. The sequence continues at coordinate 64,223,029 of NC_056525.1, read as the reverse complement.
CATTTGTATTTTTTAAAAAATATTTGCAATCTGTGGATGCTTGAATCTGTGGATAAAATATCCAAGGATAGGGAGGGCAAACTGTATTTACCTTTCTTGAATAATTTGGGAATAGATACAAATTTCCATCTCTACAAATGGAGAGTCATCACTGCCCCTGTCTGTAACCCACATGTACCTTTTCCAGGAGACTGGTTAGTTTAGACAACTTCATTTGGCAGCAACCCATTGGCTTAACTCTAAACTGAGAACTGTGTGGGCTTCTAGATGTTGTTGAATTGCAACCCTCAGCAGCCCTAGCCAGCATAGCTAATAGTGAGAAATCCTGGGAGTTGCACCTTAATGACATTTGGAGAGCTATACAATTCCCACACTTGGCTGAACTGTTGTTTCTAAGAGGCAGTCCAAATTACATTTACTGCTCATCTATGTGCTGCTGGAGGTATACAACAACTTGCACACAATGCGTGTACATTATATGAACATGAATATTGAAACAAGCTCTTTAGAACCCAGAATTAGAATTTTTTATCTTTATAATCGTTTGTGAAGAAATTTCTCCCATTTCACCATCCCCCCCTCTCCATCTTGCCATCATGGTCAGTATACATTTCCCATTTATATATCTGGCTCCAGAGATTAACTGGCAGAATTTGGAAATCAGTTAAAGTCTGCAGCAGAGCTTGGAAAAGTTGTTTTTCCTCCTACAGTTCTAAGAATTTCCCAGATGTGACAGAACCCTTTCTGCTCTTTTGAGCACTGTGCTTTATGAGACCTGAGAAATAAAATTCAGGTTATCAAAACAGTTACGGTGAATCATTAAAAGTAGATGCTCTGGTTTGGCACTTAGTAGCTTGCTGTCACAGTGAGCTTTTCAGCTGGGATGGAAGTTCTGAGCCAATTTAGGAAAAGGGCAAAATACTGCTACCTATAAAAGTAAATCTGAAGGGTCTACAAAAGTGGACATAAGCAAATAATGTGCATCAGTGTATGCGCCTCCCTCATTTTTTAACATAATGCATCCAAAACTCTCAACTTCTTATGCTTCCAAAGTATGGATAAACTGAAATACAAAGTTCAGCAGCTGAACTAAGGACATTTGATCTCCATGCATAGCTTTTGTGCAAAAGAGATCTCAAACTATGAACATCTCTTCAGATTTGCTACATGTGCCTTGTTCACCAAATGGCTGCCTACCTCACCCCTGTGCAGTTCCTACAGATCTCTTCAGGGTTCTTTGTAGCTGACCCAAGTCAAGTCAAGTCAAGTCAAGTAGAGTTTGGGTTAAGTTTTGGCTCTGTACTGACAGCACCTCTTTGAAAGCTTAACAGTACATTCTGGCTGGACCATAAAATAGGCAGACAGCTGTTGTGGTTTCTTTGGTTCCTCTCTCTACACTCTAAAATGGCATCACACACACACACACACACACACACACACACACACACACACACTTCCGATGTGGTCTTTCCCAGAGGGAGCAAATCAGCAACTGTTCACTGGATACTTGTGCTTAAAATGAAATGCCTATGAAAGGAGAGAGTGGGCCAGAGCATTCAGTATGAGATATCTTACTGGAAGCAAGCTGTGTGTGACCACAGTAGCTGTATGCATTCACCTTGTGTCTCTGTGGATTTTGTTAAATGTTATATAAAATCTGTTCAGTTTTCTGTTCACTGGCCACAGAATCCAGCTTTAACAGTGGGGAGGGGGGGGTGGAAGTGAGTGTTCCTTGTCTCCCATGAGAAAGGGGGTAACCAAACTATGAGTGTCATCAGTTTTCCATTTGAAATGAGCCCTGGAGGGAGGAAAGAAAGAAGCATTGAGGAGTTTGCAGACTGTTACAATGCAGTAGCTTAAAACCAGAGAGCAGAATAATTTAGGTACATGAGAGAAGGTAAAATATTGGCGGAACAATCCAGATGGGTACAGAGAAGCAGCTGCCATACACTGGAATCCTCCTGATAATTTACATTAGCATAACCTGGAGTTATGGCACTATAAATGCATTGTCTTTTCCTGGGGTTGTGCAAGGCAGCACTTCCTTGCACAGAGTTTTTATCTTTTTACACAATGGCTGTTTGATGGTGCTACAGAAAAGATCGAGACCCCAACACAAATACAGGCATATCTCAGTTAACAAAGTAAAGAAGTTCTGTTTACAAAGTCTTTATAGCCCCCCCCCCACACACACACACTTTTCTTCCTCATCCTTTGGAAGGTTTTTTAGCAGCATTGGCATTGGGATGATGATAATGATGAAAGGCTGGAGAAGCACAGCTTTGGGGTGTTGGGTTGCAGCAGTATGTCTGGCAGTAAATGCCATAAAAGTTTGACATAAGAGAAAATGGGATTCTGCTCTAGCTGATCTCATGATAGGCACATGTGTCTACCTGCAACTGGCAAGGTAAACAGCAAAACAGAGAGAAGAAAAGACCACATGAAGCCTCTCTCAGCAGCTATTTGCATAGATCTTCAGGTTTGGCCACCAAAATGGAAATCATAAGAAAAGTGGAAGATAGTGGTGTGTGTGTGTGTGTGTGTGTGTGTGTGTGTGTCCATTTTGGAAGAAACCTTCCATGTCTAGAAGGATAAAAAATGTTTTTGTTTCCTTATTCAAGGCTTACCTGACCTGGTTGTTTCATTTCATACATGCATATTGTTAGTTTTTAATTAAAAAAATGTTTGTTATACCCTTCTTCTCATTACTCTCTCATTCTCTTTGTATCTCACTGCCTGTATATCTCACATTGTCTTTAGAGAGTGCTTTGGTGGTGCCTCTGTAGATTTCTATTCTGAAATTCCAAGTATTGTAAATTACCAGGCAAGTAATTGAGTCACATCAGTGGAATAAACTGGTGGGTTGTAATTCCACAGAGAATTCCACATCCCTGTAATGAGATGTTGCTGACAAATGTATTAAGTATGGATGCATTTGTTTCTTTGCAACATGCTCATAAGCACTGTGGAAAGGACTTTCAGATTTATTTTTGCAAAAGCCTTTGCCTCTTGTAGAAGAACTATGGCTACCTGCATTCTGTTTTTGTCAGTGAGGAATGTTTTCTGTTTCTCTTACCGAGTCTTGACTGTTAATTGTGCTTCCTAAAATATACTAGAAGGCATTCCTTTCAAAGTATACAGAGGCAACGCTAAATGATGAGAATATACTTATCAACATATTTGCATGTTTCAAGTCCTTATAAAGCAGGGATGGACAAATTGTGGCCCCTATGGCCATTAAGGATGATTTTGTGGCCTTTGATGCCTCCAGAATCCCCTAGATTGTCATTTTCCTGGCCAAAACAGAGCAAATTGTTGCTCCTGGAAGCCTCCAAGGGCAACAATATACCTTTTAAATAGGTTGCAAGGCCTCTTTAACATTAAAAAAAAATGCCCATATTTGAGAACCAGAAGTGAATTTTTAGTCATTTTGTTTTTTAATTTTTATTTTATTTTTGGTTGCTGCTTCCAGGCTAGCCAGCTTCATATCTTTATGATCCAGAGAGCCTCAGTCTGCCAATTAAATTAAAAATCCAAATATTTATTAAATAATTGATGTTAGTGAATGCATTCAATGCAAATTATTTTATTTTATAATTATTAAATTGAGTAAATATTTTAAAAAAATATCCAAAAGCTTAGCCCCACCTTTTTTAAAAAAAATTATGTGACCCTGGAGCACTTGACTAACCTGAAATGTGGGCCCTGTCACCACATAGTTGCTCACCCTTGGTATAAACATTCAGGTTCTAAATCCAGTTATGTATTTGGTGCTCACTGGAGCAGTGACTGAAGAAAGATGTGTCCTGTTAAAGGGGCTTCTTAGTGTGTTTCTGTTAACTGTTCTTTATGAGGGTGGGGAATGGAAATACATAACTGTGCCTTCTCCTGCTAGGAGATGCACTAGCCTGCCAAAAATAATAGTGAGGTTTGGAATGAAAGGGATCATGATTGCTGCTGACATTCCCAGAAATCACTTTGGGCTGGTGCTACAGTTCCTGTTTGAAACATCAATGTTTGTTAAGACTTCCTGGGTCATGTTGTGTGAAATAAAAAAAAGTCAAGCAATTTGTTCAGCTGCTGCATCTTACTGGTGCATGCTTACAGTATATAAGAAAAAATTAAATTGACCTGCTTCATCTCAGCTGAATTAATTCAATGTTAAGTCCCCATGTGGTGAAAGATGGGGAAGCTGCAGCAGGATTATCTCAGAAGGAAAAATAATAGAAAAGAAGGGCAAGAGAAAGAGACAGCAGAGTGCATCCTTTTCGGTAGGATGGAGCTTGTAGTCCACGTCTGGAGGACATCAAGTTGGGGAATGTTGGCATACTATATAAGGGCCTTGCCACTGTGATTTATAAGATATAGAAAGATGGCTGGCCCAGTTAGTAACAAATATTAGCAAACCAGTTACTGCCTGGGTTCTGTAACATTAGTGATCCTGCCATTTCATTTTATCACTGGTTTTTCTGCTGCTTCTAAGTCTTATATGTGGCACTTGACAGACACAGTACAAATAACATGGCTTAGACTGTGTAACAGAGGCAGCATCACAGTATACTGCTGTAGGCATATAGAGATGACATTTACCTGCTAAAGGAATATATAGCACATTGGTATACTAGCTATTTTTTGTTATCATGTTAGTATGCCACCTTGTGACATCCCATCTGTAGGGGACACATATATACATGTACATTCATGCACGTACACACACACCCTTACCTCTTGCTATTATCTAGTTCAGAATAGTGAATTTTAATGAGACACTCCTGCTGAAGTTTAGTAATTCTACATTCTTCTTTTCTGAGTTGTTAGTGAGCATTCCATTCTAGTGTTTGGAACACTTATCTTCCATGCCACCTATTTTGGATGCAAAAAAAACTCATTTTGCAAGAAACTGGTTAGGATCCCACAATATCTTTTGTTGGTTTTTCTGCAACAGATGAACATAGCTGGAAAATGCATCCTGTGGATCTCACTCCCAAATAAGTACAGCTCAACATTGGCCTGTTACAGACAGGCCAAAATAAAGCTGCTTCGAGTCACTTTGGAGGTATGGTATTTCAATGATGCATGCGTCCTAAGAGTCAAAAAGCCACACCAAAGCTGCACTCCAGTCCTTAGAACAGTAGTGTGGCTTTGCGTGGGCTTTTGGATGTTAGGACGCATGCATCATTGAAATACCATACCTCCAAAGTGACTCGAAGCAGCTTTATTTTGGCCTGTCTGTAACAGGCCATTGTAACCTTAGAAACTTGAGTTTGGGTTCAACATACAAGGGTAGGTTTGGGTTACTTACTGTTGTTTTTCCCATTCAGATCTTAACATCTAACTTGTGCAGTGAAACTGACAAACCCAATCCCTGTGGTTCCTAGAGTGCTTCAGTCCTCCTAGGTCACGATCCAGGAGTCATGGCCCTTTTGGCTTTAGTTGCTGTTTGTAGTGGGTGGCCAACATGAAGAGATGCTAAGAACTCAGTGTCCTTTGTACCAGAGCAAAGCGCAGGCAATCCAGGGGCATGAGTCAGCAGCACCCTGTTTTGTTTGCAGTTTGGATAGGCCAGACAACAGTGTCTGTAGCTAATGCTGCTTCTGGCAGATTTACAGCATAGAGAAAGCCTGAGGGACTTTTGACCCCTCCCAGGAAAACAGCCCTTTGGGTCTGAGTTGGCTGCCAGCAGCATCATTGGAGAACACAGCTAGAAATGTGGAATGAGGATAACTGGATATTGAGCTCCTGGTAGGGAGGGGGATTAGCTAATAGGGATGACTGGACAACTGTTACCAAAGAGGCATTCTGCTATTTTGATTGGGGACAATGGAATGGTGGCAGTGGAGTAAAGTGACACACATGTACGTTTAATCTAGAAGGCTCTGAATAAATTGCAGTTGCTCTGCCTGTTAAGTTAAAATACCTATGCTCTACTCTATATCATAGGTACATTTTAATCAAGAAGGCTCTAAATAAAATGTAATTGCTCTGCCTGTTGACTGTTTTATCTTTTTTTAAAATTAAAATAGCCATGTCCTGCTCTGTATCATAGGGTTTCAGGATGACATACTGATAAAATTAATTTAAAACAGTTTAGAACAATTTAAATTTAAAACAATGATGAGTAATTTAAATAGCCTAAACAGACTGCGGAGGCTTTGATAAAAAGCCGTATTTTCATCTGGCAGCAGAAAGAAGCCAGCATCAGTGCCAGTCAGGTTTCCAATGGGAGGGCACTTCACAGCTAGGGCTCCACCATAGGGAAAGCCCTATCCCATAACTTCACACAGTGTATTGCTTCTACTAGTGGGACACAAAGAAGGACTTCTCCAGCTGACCACAGTTTTCAAGCAGATATACATAGGGAGAGGCACTCCTTGAGATACTAAGGTTGCAAGCTGCTTAGGACTTTAGCTTAGATCTCAAACACTTTGCATTTAGACAGAAAGTGCCATGAGTTCCATTTCTGGATTTCCTTTAAAATTGTACCACATACTTTCTATAACATATTCCAGTCAGGAGTCTAGATACTACATTTTGAACTAGCTGTAGCTTCCAGGATGTCTCCAAGCACAGCTTCATATAGAGCCCATTGCAGTAGTTTAAGCAAACAGCTGCCAGCATGTATCTACTGTGCCTATGTTTTCTCTATCCAGGGAAGTTAACTGTTGGTAGGCCAGCTGAATCTGTCAACAGGCTTCTGACCGGGGACTTTACCTGGACCTTCATTGATAGGGATGGATCCAAGAGTACTCCCAAGCTGTGCATCTGCTCCTTCAGGGAGAATGTGGATCCAGAGGGGCAGATCACTTATCAGGTTCTCAGATCCAATGACCACCAATCCACAGCTATCTCATTACAACATCCAGTCACTAATAATAATAATAATAATAATAATAATAATAATAATAATAATAATAGTATTTATTTATATGCCGCCGCCCAATCACTGGGAATCCGGGCGGCTTACAACAGAGGGGATAATAGACGGTTCCCTGCCCTCAGGCTTACAATCTAAAAAGACACGACACAAAAGGAGAAGGGAATGGTTCAGCACTCACACAACACCTGATGATGAGAAATAGATCTGGGTGTCATCAGCATACTAATGGCCTAATCCAGTAAATAGATATTAGTAATAGAAAGTACATTTCTATACAGCTTAAGCACTATCAAAGTGGTTTACACTGTATAAGCTAATTGCCCCCAATAAGCTGGGTACTCATTTTAGCAACCTCGGCAGGATGCCAGGCTGAGTCGGCAGGATGCCAGGCTGAGTCGACCCTGAGCCCCTGGCTGGAATTGAACTCACAACCTTGTGGTTTGTGAGGTGTGTGAGTGGCTACAGTACAGGCATTTAACCACTGCACCTCCAGGGCTCCTACTGAAAAGCATGGACGATAAGGCATCCCACAGGTTAATACAGGGTTCTTCCAGTACCATTGTCTGGAACCAGCCAGTGGTCAGGGCAGAACCACTGTAATTCAGTTCCTCCTGCTTTCATCTCACAGAACTGTAGTTAGTGGTATCAAAAGCTGCTGAGAGATCCAGGTAAATCAACATGACAACACACTCGCAAATTCCTGTCTTTCACCCAGAATAGGCCATTGGTTAGGGAACCATCCTCTGGCCTGAAACCAGTTTAAAATGTGTTAAAATAGTTATTTTTTTCCAAGGCATTACCCAGACATGATTAAGCCTCTTGTCCAAATTGTACATATGATTGTATCTTTGCATGTTTTTAGAGGGTTTTAGGAAATTTTCTTAAAGATGAGGAGACAGGGTAGAGAATATTTTAGGAGAAAAGATCTTAGTTATACTCCTCCCTATGATGATGTCAAGGGATGTGGCCAAAATATCTGATGTCATGACGTCCCTGATAAAAGATATGTCTGGAGTTTCTATAGCTAGTGCCTCAGCCAGGGACTTGGCTTGCTCCTCACTTGCCTTCCTCCCATGTATGGAGAACACTCATTTGGTACTTCAGTGAGGTAGCTGAGACCTGGCCTCAGAATTCAGTCAGCTTATAGAAGTCCCAACTAGATTTACACGCCACCTGGCCAGATTTACTTGCCACATGGTGTCCCAATGTCATTTCCAGTCAGTGGAAATAATATCATTTGCTGTTTGCATTCCTATTTGGGATGGCAAGTCATGCACAGGGAACGGCCCGCTGTTATCTCCAGCCATGTAATTGGATATAACTGTCCTGTTTTGCCATTGGGAAACAAACCAGCACAACATTTCACAGAATTAGAGAGAGAGAGAGAGAGAGAGAGAGTGTCCAAGTGGACATAGGAACTCAGACTGAAGGACAAGCGTCATGGTGCAAGTGGGAGGAAGTTGACTGCAGCAACTGTTGCAAAAAGGTTTCATTTTGGGGGTGATATTTATACCCCTAAGATACCCTAGGCCACGAGAGTTCCATGGGAACTCAAAAATGTGATTACCTCTGATAGAACCTGAGAAGGTTTCTAAAGTGAAGAGTTTGTTTAGATATTCATGAAATGGGAATGTTTCATTGTGATCAATGATGTTTCATGGACTTTTATAACACCTAGACAAAATCTGGATTCCCCAAAATGTGAGGACAGATGGGGTTTTCAGGAACACATAAAAGATAAAATGGGTGCTGATGGTCTTGTCTGATCTGGCAGAACTCATCTTTTGGTTGTCGGTTTCTGTCAGATATGCAGAATGAGAGGGGTGTGTGTGAGGTGGTGTTCTTTCTTGAAAGCTCCTTTCTGCATGTCTGAATCTATGCTACCTAAGTTTGGTGCTATGTATGCCATCACAGAGTAAGTCTGCTTATGTTGGTGCCTTAATGTTGCATCAAACTTACCTGGATTGATAACTGTATCTGGGGCTGTTCGGAGCATTACACAGGTTAATCATATCAGGGAGCTTCTGCCTGTCTTACTCATGTGGCTGCTGTTATGGACCAGTTCCTCATGTAAATGTGGGGAACTTTGAACTGTCAGATGTTTTGGTCTTCAGCTCCCACAAGACCCTTTATTTATTCATGCTTCTGGGAGATGGTTCAAAACATCTGGAGTGCCAAAGGTTCCCCACAGCTGGTGTATAATACCTAGGATTAATGTGGCCTGTACAAAATAAAATGTTGACTTCTTTCAGTAAATAGGAGAAGATACTTGCCAACACACATTGTGTATCCCTGGTTATGCCTTATAGTGTTTTTGTGATTGTTTCTGAAGCTGTCTCTGCATCTCTTTTGAAAATTGGGGTATATACCCAGTTTTCCCTCTTTGCTCATTTTAGTGTCTTATGGGTATCTTTTATGTTGTTTCTTTTCTCTTTTAGAAGGAATGAACTGCATGAACAAGAACCATGGTTGTGCCCACATCTGCCGGGAGACCCCAAAAGGTGGCATTGCCTGTGAATGCCGACCTGGCTTTGAGCTCACAAAGAATCAACGAGATTGCAAATGTAAGTAGCTATATTTTCTGTTCTGAAAGCCAAGATAGAAGTCATTTTGTGTGAATTTTTCATGGAAGAAATATACATTCTGGGATGCATAATGCTACTAAAATGATGATTTGCCAGAATTACAGGCTGGATTTTTATTATTACAAAAAAGTACATAACACAGCTCTACCCATGTATTCAAAGATCAGGGCCCCATTCATACGACAGAATTACATCACTATTGTTTCACTTTAACTGCCATAGTTCCATCCTAGGAAATCCTGAGGTTTGTACCATGGGGAGGCACTGCAGCACTCTGGCTAAGTATTAAATACTCCTTCCTAAACTGACTATCGCATGATTCCATAGGACAGAACAATGGCAGTTAAAAGTGGAATAACAGCACCATAATTCTGTTATGTGAATGAGCTCCAGATTATGTGCCCTCATTGTGCTTGATGAAAGGTGGCGGCATTCATCTGAAAAAGTGGATCGCAATCCAGCCATAGCCAGTCCATAAAACTATGATGTTTAGCCATTGCTAAAAATAATGAGCTGATGAGCATTGTGTCTGAGCATGTGACACAAATGCAATGGTGCGAATTCACCAAGAGGGTGGCCAGGAAAGGAGATAGTATTAAACTTTTCTGTGCATCTATTTTAAAGTCAATTTTTTGACAGGGGTATGTGCTTTCCTTCAAGCAAACTAGGAAGTTGCTCATAAACCATTGTCAGATCAGAGCTTTTTTTGTGGAGTCTGTATTCATTGAACAAATCTTGTCACAGCAAACTAGAAAAATGGCTGGTCTGCTTGTACTTTCAGTAAAAACAATTCCTTGTTGGGGTTTAATACTTCAGTGGGAAGGGTTGTATTCTTTTCAGTGTGATGAATTTTTCAGGCAGAAATTTAGCTCAATTATTTTCTATATCTTAAGGTTTACAGTGCGATTATTCAGTTTGATTGTATATCAATCAAACATAGTACTGTACTGTGCTGGTTTCCTTAAAGTCCTTTAGCTAAATTTGATTCATTGTGGCTGGCAGTGGTGGGGATTTTTGAATGAGATGAAATGGTGACCAAGACACTTTTATGTGGAATATTTGTTTTTTCTTTTAGGAGAGATCAGCCAAATATGTGCAAGACTTAACAAGTGTAGTGTTTGTGCCAAGGTGGCTGTGAACTTCTGCTGGTCTACATAATCATGGCTTTTTGGTCCCTAGATGTTATTTGACTGCAGTTCCTAGAATCAATCACAGTTGACTATGTTGGATGATTTAATGAGCAATCCTGGCATGCATAAACAATTTAGTTTTATCCCTCTTCCCATTTCCAGTGCCTGGATAGCTTTGTTATAGTTTCTGTGAGACCCATTCTGTGATTATATTGTTTTGGGGCTGACACTCACTTACTGTTTGACTATTTTTATGATCCTTACAGTGACCTGCAACTATGGTAATGGAGGATGTCAACACACTTGTGATGATACAGATCAAGGGCCAAAGTGTGGTTGCCATGTGAAGTTTGTGCTACACTCTGATGGGAAGACATGCATAGGTAAGTGACAATTTAGTGAAAGTCTTGCCTGAAAGTATCTTTGTCTGTGTGTATATGTACATATGTGTGTCATCTCTTGATGTGGAATACAACATGGTATTTTAAAACTTTATATGTTGGGAATATTTATAATATATGGACAGTTGTATTTTGCCATTTTAGTGTAATTAATCTCAATCCTAGGTTATAGTCAAGGTAAAATATATCTCAATGTCTCTTGCAGAGGAGATGGAGGGAAACTAATCTAAAAAAGCTGAAGGTGCAAAGTCAGCCCTGGTTAATACTTGGATGAGAATCTGCCAGCAAATACTAGGTGCTCTAGGTTATATTTCAGAGGAAGAAGCTGGCAAAAATACCTCTGAGTACTCCTTGCCTACAGAAACCGTATGAAATACATGGGATCACCATATGTTGACAGGCAAGTTGAAGGCAAACACACACACACACACACACACACACACACACACACACACACCCCAACCAGACATAAGAACAGCTATATAGCTGCAACTGATAAACCAAAAGCTATTTTCAACTGTCATCTACCATTTGGATAGGAAACTGAATCCATAACACTGTATGAAGTCCTTTGTTATACCCCAAGATCTGTCTGTTTTGTTTTACTTGCAAGTGGATGAAAATACAGTAGAGGCTTTACATGATACTTCTGGAAATGACAGGCTGGGTAAGTTAGATGGAATATATTACATCTATGTACCTGTTAGGGAACATAGAGCCTGAACAGACAAGCCAAAATAAAGATGCTCTGGAGCACTTCGGAAATACTGTATACTGTTTAAATGATGCATGTGTCCTAAGAGTCCGAAAGCTGTACCAAAGCCATTTAAACAACATACCATCAAAGTGATCTGAAGCAACTTTATTTTGACCTGTCTGTTCGGGCCCATAGTTTGGAGATAATTTTTGATCGAGGAATCAGGAAAGTGATTCCTTAGTTCCTTTGTAACTTGGATTCGTTATTAGACTACTCCTAAATTTAGTAATGTTCCCCTCCACTACAAGATTCAGATCTGATTCTGTAAGGCAAATAATTTCATTTCCTGTACTCTCATCTGTTAAGGGCTTGTACAAACTGGCAAATAGAATGGATTCAGTCAACTACATTTAATGGTACTTTGTGCTGCTGTTTCCTGTGTCCACATCCAAACACTGTTAAATAAATAAATAAATAAATAAATAAATAAAATGCAAGGTATAATCGTCATTATTAATTATTGTGCTGAATGAGACACATCCATCAACCCCATGCGCATAAAAAACCTTCTATATATTATATTTTAATATAAAGGTTTAACTGTATTATATATTAATTTTAATATAAATACGAACATGTCCATGAAAATGGCTTGAAAATTTATCTTATTTCTGTGTATTCATCTCCACTTTAATTACTAGCTTTGAATGCCTATGTGCAATTGGTTGTATTTTCTGATTTGCTCTTGCTCAGATGTGTGTTATGTCAGGCATATTCTCAATAACAGAATTACAGAACTTTCATTGTCATGAATGAAGAATCTGATGCCTGGAGAAGGATGGCTGCTACCTTGGATTGCCTTTATGATATTCTGATTTCTCAGGATAGGCTGGTGGTTAATTTTAGAACAGAGCAAGCTGTTCTAATCCACTGCTTAGGGCATCATTTGCCAAGAATGGGAGAAAGCCTGGTGTATTTTATTTGTCTCTATTTTGGAATTATAAAACATTAGTGGGGAGAAAAGTGAGAGAGAGGGAAGCTTGACTGATTTCAGATGCTCATGTAGCTTGACAACAGATTCATTTCAAAAATCTAATATAAAAAATAAGCCTTAAATTTCTTTAAATATTTGTTACATTTAAAAAAAAAGGAAATGGAATTAAAAGCGGCTCAGATAGTTAACTTGAGTGCATTAATTGAGTTTCTCTGTGGGGATCCTATACATAGTTTTCATAGAGCAGTGTCTCACTGGAAACCAGTGGTTGTCAAGCCAATCTAAACCCTACACTTTATTATGTGGGAGGCCTTTTTGATTTAATGCTCCATGAAATGAGGCTCCCATCCCAATCAATAGTCATCCCAAATCTTCCCTCACCCTTCTTATTATCATAAAGTTAGGATAAAAATGTGTGCTCAGCTGTAGCAATAAGTAAGTATCTTACAACCAAATCATCCATTTATACTGTTATTTTTATCCTATTGTGGTCCAGAAGCACTGGCGCCTGGATTCTCAGCAAATAAACTTGGAAATAATTCTCACTGATTTCAGTTGAACTTCCAAGTAATGTGCTTAAGCTCACAGTCTAAAAGCGTAATACTGAATATGAGCCAAGCCTCATCTTTAGTTTTGTTCATCTGGAATAATGATTAGCTTTTTTTATTTCCCTGAGTGGAATTCTAAGTTGTAGTTCTTGAATCTCCTTTTGTATGCCTTGTCTTTGAGCCACCTCATCTTGTCATGTAATATTGTGCCTAATCTTTGTTTCATACATTGCCTCAAACAAGGAGTAAGGTGGATGGGAACATATGTAGATCTCTTCAAGTGGAAGCTCCTGTTACTTTGGGTATGAAACCTTCTTAAGCTTTCTGTGGTCATCTTATAGAACTCCTTCATATTTCTCAGATGATGCTGTACTCTACATTTCTACTAGCCAATAATCTTGTACCTCTGACTGCCTTTCACTCAGTAAGGGTCAAACTAGACACTTTATTTAACATATTTAAAAGAGATACTCCCTTAAGTGATTAAAGATATCTGCTTATCATAGTACATCATTGTCTGTAACTGTGTATCTTGCTTTTCGTATGCTTAATTCTGTGATTGGTCATTCGAAGGTAAACACAGGTTTAGCTTGCAAATCTGCTGAAGACTGTGCCTTTCAGAAAGTCCCACTATAGAAGGGAAAACAGGTTAATCTTGTGGAATATCTATACCCCTAATTGTCTTGTTTGGCCCTTAGGTTCTTTACAGATAACTAGTTTCTCATGTGCGAAATCTGCAGTTGTTTGCTCATTTGTTGTGGGAGCGATCAAGACATTTTTCCAAGAAAAAGAAACGATTTCTAATATCAAGTGAACTTCCCCATTTTAACGTTTTCTGATTAGCTTACATATGAAGTGATGGCTGAAACAATGGAAAACATTTTAAGTTGCAGATATTTAAGATACATGGTGATTTAATGGTTAAGACACCAATTCTGATGATCTCAAGATCAGAAGGTTGGCAGTTCGAGACCTAGGTGCCGCATGATGGAGTGAGCTCTTGTCAATAGTCCCAGCTTCTTCCAACCTAACAGTTCAAAAGCATGTAAATGCAACTAGATAAATAGGTACCACTTTGGTGGGAAGGTAACAGCGTTCTGTGCAGTCATGCTGGCCACATGATCACAGAATTGTCTTTGACAACACTGGCTCTTCGGCTTAGTAATGGAGATGAGCACCACCCCCTACAGTCAGTTACGAGTCAACTAGACGTTCATGACAGGGGAAAACCTTTTAAAACAGTCCAGGAGCATAATCCAAACATTGACCATGCTGTCCATATGTCCTTTGCCCTATAGAAATGTGCCTAGAAGTGAGTAGGTAGGTGAGTGGGTTGTTATGATTGGTTTTAAAGAAAAACAGATATAATTCGGGCTCTCTCTGTACATATACAGGTTTATTAGGCAAGATCATTAATTTAAAGTGAAGGTTGTGAGCATGGTCACTCTTACTGGAATGAAGGGGAATTCACTTGTGGGTAAACACTGATAGGATTCTGTTGTAACTAGAGTTGCTTTAGAATTTTGTTGAATCCACATCAGAAGCAAACTGACTTGATTTGCACCCTCCAAACTAATGGGCAGGTAGAATGCAGTTGTACTTCCACTTTAACACTTCTTTAAGTTTTAAAATTCATGTTTTGGCTTTAAATCATGTGTTTACAGAACACATGTAAAATATTTATTTTACAATAAAATGCATATAAAATATGTATAACATGTGTATTTTGCAATAAAATGGCCATAAAATACATATATGTTTTGTGCAGAACTTTACACACACAAACACAGGGGAAAGAATTAGAATGGACTTATGAATTAACACATAACATCAAAAATAGACTGATTTGTGCATTCCTAGTTGTAACAAGTGCCCAGAAGTTTCCAGAACCCAGGAATAGTAGGTACTAGGCTAAATGTTATTTTTACACTTGATGAAAAATAAATGTTCATGCTGCATGGTTAGTAGAATGACAAATATTCAAGAAGAAAAATGAAAACGTTGTATAACTCGGGGAATATAAGGCATAAAATAGAAATATATAATAATTGAATGATCTGGTGAGTTAGAGGATGCATCTCATTGATTATAACATCTGGGTGCCATCCTAGTCGCTGTATCCAATAGGACACCCACAATAAACTGTATAATATAGCAAATGACTTATTGTTTCTCTTTAGAATGCTCAGCTCCAGAATATCCTCTCTGTTACCCAGAAGGCTAGTCTTTATCACTGGAACTCATAGATAGTTTAAGCATGTATAAATATAATTTCAACATGTTTGTTGAATCATTCAGGTTTTGAACCAGGTTATCTATAAAAAGAAATAGTGTAATTTATTTATTTTTAACTTTTTATTTATTTCAGTTTCACAAAGACTATTAAATCAACAACAACAACAACAACATGTTTAGGCTTAGGATATGAGTTAACAGAAAAACACATATAAGGGATGCTTAACAGACAATTCCATTAGGGTAGTTATCTGTATGGCATTGTACAATTAGAATGAACACACAAGTTCACTGAGGGATCCTTTTAGGATGAGGTTGGGTTCAAGCTGAAAGTGCTTCTCCATAAGTCAGGAGTTCTTGAAGGGGGTTTACACAAATGTGAGGTAGCAATAACATAATCAATAAGCGTTGCTCAAACCTCATAAAAGGAGTATGATTTCTTTTGTCTTTTACAAGAATTGATGGTGTAGGAAAGTTTTTCAAGTAACCATGTATTTAGGGATGCCATATCCCGGCAGCCCCCGGGACAAATCCGCTTTTGGGGGCCCCCTCCCGGTCCCGGTCCGGTTTGGCTCCCAGCCCCTGGTTCGGGGCCCGCGCAGCACCAACCCACCTTCCTCTGCCTCCCCATGCAGCCGCGCCACCCACCTCCTCCTTCTCCGTTCCAGACCGCGCGGCCGCGTGGAGGAAGCGAAGGAGGAGGCGGTGTGCCCCCTGCGCGCGGCCACGTGGCCTGGAACAGAGGAGGAGGTGGGGTGGCATGGCTGTGTGGGGAGGTGGGGAGGGGGCGCGCAGGAGGCTCTGATTTTTAAAAACTCATGCACAGTGAAGAAAAACCAAAGTCCCTTGACCAAGTACACACTTCTGAGAAGTACAGTTGAATCCGAGGGCAAACCCACTTCTTGTTAAACCACCTTGACATATTCAGTATGCATAACATGTTCAGTGTGAAACCCAAAGAGTTTGGTTATCAAATAAGCCTCTGAAATATGCAAGAGATTGCCATGCTCAATGCCCAAATGTGCTGTTTGGAATGGGGGGAGGGGAGGTTGGCCAAAAAGGAAAGTACATTTCTGTCATCTGTCTAGGAATAATGCCCAAATGTCCTTCATTTTGATCATGCCTACAAAACATGAATTTATATTAACATTTTTTTAAAACCATCAATTTTTTGTGTGCCCTCCATTTAAAAAAAAATGTGCCCTACATTTGAAATTTTTGTCCTACATTTGTCCAGGTTTGGAGGTCCAGACTTATGGCAACCCTACATGTATTCCAACTCCAGTCCACCATTTTTCCCACTTAAATCTCCTGTTTTCCCAGTGGGAAGCTATTTCAGTTCTTGCAGCAGTCAGAAGGAGTAGTGCAATTTACTTTTTGAAGAAACAAGCTATATCCAGTTTAAATAATTTTAAGCATTTATCTTCTTTTGATTGCTAGTGTGTTTGCTATGAAATAAGACTAGATGAATATTACGGAATGTATTGGAACTGTGATGTTATCGTTAGTGGATGAAATAACCCCTCCCATTCACCCTGCAATATGGCAGGAACATTAATTCTAGCTACAAGATTACAAGGTTATCAAAAGTCTTACAGAGAATGTATGTATAAAATTTTGAATGCTCTTAAAGTACTACATAAATACCAAGTATTTTCTGACCTTTATAAAAACTGGATGTTTTAAAACATTATTTAGGATAGTGCTTTGCTGCTGTACTCTGGGAGAGTATTCCTACAGGCCTTTTTGAAATATTAGCTGGGTTATTCTCTCTACAAGAATTCCACACCATTTTGAATGCATCATCCCTTGTCTAGTACAGATGTAACAGTAAATCCTGGTTTCCTACTGTGTAAATGAGTTATAATGTGCCTCAGGCTTGTATATGTCTCCTTCCAAGCAGCAGAAGACATTGGAATCATCCACTTCCAGCTGTACAAGCTAACAATTGTCTCCTAATTACCTTATCTTGGGAAATTGTGGTTTCTTTAAATTAGGCATAGGCAGATCTGTCCTCCTGATGTTGTTGAACTGCAGCTCCCTTCATGCATCTCCATTGATTATGTTGGGTAGGGCTAAAGGAAGCTGCAGTCCATCAACATCTGGATGATTTCATTTCCCCATCTCTTTTTATCTTTAAAATCATGGATTCAGAGCAAGCTGTGGTCTTGATACAGTCTGAACATAGCTTGCTCTCATTCATCATAATTCAAACAACCACATTTCCCTGAGTTTCGACATCATGGGAAACTACCGTATGTTTTGAAAAAAAATCAGAGTGAAACAATTCTAATTTATGGTGTGGGAGAGATATGCATGAGCCCAACACAGTTGTTCCTATGATTTATTCCTATTTATTCCTGTTTTCTAGCTGTGCTGTTATAGGTAGTGGAACATACAAGGCAAGGCAAAGAGAGATGCTCTGTGAAGGGGTACCAAATGCAAGAGAAAATAAATAAGGAGTGCTTGCATGGGGGAGACTTGGGTGTTTATTGAAATCTCTTCCTAGGCTAGGTGGCTTTTAAAAAAAATCCAAGTCTGAAGGCAGAAAATAGCCAAGTACTATTTCAGGAGCTCAGTTTTGTTTACAAACTTATTCTAGAACTGATAACGAGAGGGAGCACATCAAATATTCCATTGAAAAGACAGGAAACATGTCCCCTGGGACACCTCTCACCCATCCTGCCCACACTAAAAATGAGAAGCTGGTCTTGGAGAACACATAGCCTGACCTCCATTTGTCCTTGCCAGCTATGTGAACAGGAAGGAGAGCAGTGAAGCCTGAAGCATCCCATTCATATGTACTACAGGGTACTCTATGCTCAGCAGCTCTGCCTGGAAAACAGTGTAGGATTGTGCAGTCAAGGGTTATTGCCAGCCATCTAATCCCCGCCTCCCAGTGGGGGAAGCCCAAGGGACAGATTTATAGCTAGGCAAAAGGGCAAGATACCTGCTTAGATATTTATAACTACTCTTTTTTGTTTTATTGCTGAGTCTTAGCAAACAGCCATCCTCACCCCACCCCCTTCTCATAATTCATTTCCGCTGAAATATTTCATCATTTTGCAGGGAATAAAGTTTCCAGCAAAGCAAATGCAAACCCACTCCCTTGGCTGAGCACTTTGAAATTGAATGCGGTGTGTTTGAAGAGCTGCTCCAAACAGGTCGCCTAATACAGGTCCCCTTCAGATCACACCATGGCAGGAAGTGCAATCAGCTTGCTTGAATGACAGTTTCATTAAGCCATGGTCAGTGTTTTTCATTCCCCCACCCTGCTTTTTAATGCTGCTTTTAATGTAGATAATGCATAACATCCCTTTTATAGAGCTGGATGAATTCTGATGAAGGTTGCCTTGTCCCCAGGATCAAAGGCTGGAGAAGAGAGGGCAGTTAACTTTTAAGTATCAGACATTTAATTATGCATTTGTGTGCGTGTGTGCGTGTGTGTGTGTGTTGTGTATAGATAAAGTGATGTGTGCAGTCCCTTTGTAGTATCCTTACAAACATAGAATAATTTTAAAAAATTGAACACATGTATGTATTATACAAGTTTGTGCAATAGCACTTGTGCAGAATTCAGCCAGTTGAGAATTATTAAATCTTTGTTACACATAAAACAAATGTATATTTCTAGCCTTCTAGAGGCAATCTTGAAATACATATAGACAATGAAATACATATAAGCGATTAATTCTCAGAAGGCCAAAGAGACATTTTAGTGAGGAAGGGGAATAGGGCTACAGCCACAGCAGAGAGAGAGGAAAAACGGAGGCCTAGCCTTTGGCTTCCAATCTCAGAGCAGGGACAAACTGGTCACCTATTTGAAGTCGAAGGCTTTCATGGCCGGCATCCATAGTTTTTTCTACCTGAAATTCTGGACCATGCGAACAACTACCATGTCAGGTTGCACAGAGAAGCCACTGAAATCCACAAACACCTGGACAATTTCAACAGGAAAGAGGAAACCCTGAAAGTAAACAAGATTTGGCTTCCAGTCCTGACAAACAGCAAGCTGAAGACTCAACAAATGCAAATGAGAAATCTCTCAGGATCAGGGGCTTCCCAGCAGACAATGAGCACTAATCAAGCAGACATTAATCCTCCTTTGCACATCCTCCCTCCCTGAAGCCTGCCATTAGCAACAGAACAATATACATGCAAATAACTCCTCATGTCCCAGGGTGACACAGTGTATATATACCTAACTCTTTTCCGGGCAAGCATTCTCTGAAGATGCCAGCCACAGATGCTGGCAAAGGTCAGGAAGAAACTCTTCTAGAACATGGCTACATAGCCCGAAAACCCCACAAAAAACTATGGTCACTGATTATTTCCTGCTGGAGAATATTTTGTTTATTAATTAAAATAATTAATAATAGTTATTATATCCCACACTTTATCCAAAGATCTCAGGGCAGCTTATAATAAAATCAACTTGAAACAATGAATAATTACAAAAGTTTTTTAAAATTACAAATATATTATATAGTTACCTGATTTTAAAACAGACAGTTTAAAACTACTTAAAACAATCTTGAATGATATAACTATAAACTGGATAAAATCAGTTTGATCCAAAGGCTTTAATAAAAAGCCAAGTTTTAACTTGGGGCTGAAATGATTCTAGTATTGGTGCGAGTCAGGTCTCCAGAGGGAGTCAATTCCGCAAATGGGGTGCCGCTGCAGAAAAGGCCCTCTCCTATGTACTCCCACAATATGGAAGCTATTTAGTATAGTTAAAAGTATTGCACCTTGTATTTAACTATGCTGACCCTCCTCATTATACTCAGTACCTTGGTATATTTAGGCCATTCTAACTCAGAATTTCTGACTGTGGAGATGAAGAGGTCATGGTTTACAGGTAGAAGTCTCCTTTTATCTAAAATATCAAGTAGCATCTAAAAATATCAAGTAGCAGATGCCAGGAAAGATCTCTGCCAAAGTTGCCAGAGAGTCACTGTTAGCTGGAGTAGACAAGACTGTCTACTCTTATTTTCATTTGTTATGTACTAGTGATCAACATCCTTCCCTGTTTGTTTGGTGTTGTGTTTGTTTTGTTTTTTGGTGGGTTTTTCGGGCTGTGTGGCCATGTTCTAGAAGATTAACCTTATTCTGCACAAGAATCTATATGCTATTAGGATATATTATGATAGATGTTGAGATGGATCCTTGGTTTCTTAACAGAAAGTTCTTGTAATACTGCTGTGCCTATGTAGTTCCTGAGCTACTTCTCTAGAATGGTCTGAACACTTTCTGGAGGAAACTATACTGTACTGTATTTTGCTCACAGTCAAAAGTAGTTCTTTTGCAAAGTAAATTCTGTAGATGATTCCCAAGTACAGAGTACACATGGAAGGTTATTTAATTTTTAGCTTATTGTTGAGACAATGGCTAATTTCCCTTGGCTCTCCATCTGTCCATTAGGCAGATACAGTTGACATTCATAGCAAAAGTAAGTTTGTGTGTCTTAGCTTCTTTTTCTCAAGGCCATGATTCAAAATAAACGTCAACAGTCACCAAGACTAGACCTGGGAACCTTAGGAGTTATGCTTAGCTGCCCTCCGTAATGAGTTTTGATATCTTCCCAGAGTCCTATCCTAGAATGCCATCGATTTCCCAGACCTGGTGGACCTATAAAGATTTCTAGGCTAAACTGGGCCTTGGCCCAACAGAATTTGTCTGGCTTCTGTTTCATTCCCAATTTCCCTGCTCAGATTATGGTTGGTTATTTTTGCAAGCCACAAGCCTTGATATTTCATTCTGCTGAGTTCCACATGTCTGGATTTCTAAGGCTGATTAATACCAACCTAAAAACTGCTGATATGAGTACACAAACTCACATGGCCCAAAATTCCTTGTGGAAAACATGAGACTTGTGCAATCAAGAAACATCTCCTTGTGAGAGGTGTTGTGTGTTGATGGTATTGCTGTGTTTAGTTACTGTGTTGATAGTATTACTCAATGTGCCACAGCAAGAAAGAGTGGACAGCAAATGAACAGAACAGCAGGAAATTTTTGACTATGGTGTTGTACATCCATGAAACAGTAAAACCATTGCATTCTAGGAGAAGCATTAATTTCTCCTTGCTACAAAGAAAAGAAAGGAAAAGAAGGGGAGGAAAAAACTCCCATACACTGGCCCATAAAATGTCTTGCCAGGATGAGAAAGCTGATCTTAAATAAGGAGTTAAAAGAAAAAAGATAAAAGGTCTCTACATTATAGTTGTTCTTTGCAGTAAACTATGCCGAGAGTGTTGAGTTTAGGAGCAGTGGGAAGTGTTGTGTTACTGTCCATTGACTCCCTTTCCCATTTCAAGGTGCATCTGTCTTTTCTCCACACTCTTGCTTGATTCCGAGATTTGGTTCTCATTAAGTCTAACAAGGAAGCACTTAGATGTTGTGAGTCTCACTGGCTCCCTCTGGGATAATTTGTTCCACATGGTTGGTGTGCACTGCCTGGTTGTATGCTCTCTTGTATTGCCAGCTTGTTGAGCTTTGGTTTAAGCTTGTCCAATTAACTGTTTCTTTATGTTTTTTTGCAAGTGCAAGGCATTAATGCACATCAGCCTTGAGATGTCCAAGAAGTGGCAGATGGTTTCATGAAGTTCTGTTCCCACTGTTGCTGCAACCTTCTCCTATGTCCATTTAGAACTGTAGGCCTACTGCAGTTCCTTTCCTTTCTTTAAAAGGTCCACTAAATCCTGAATAACCCATGGATCCAAATTAGAACATGTTGATTCTTTAGCTTAAATTCTTGTGATTTTTAAAGTAAAAAGGACCTCACCTTACACTGCTTGATATCCATCTCACCCTCTCCTTAATCATATATGCTTCTCAGAGGCAGTGCCAACCTGTGTCAAATCCTTGTTTTGCTGGCACTGAGTGAATTCATGAAACCTCTGGTCTTCAATTCCAGTCAAGGCCTTTCTGAAATAGAGCTTTAGTTTAGCAGCTTTTCTGGGATTATTTGGTTGCTTGTCTTACATATAAGTGTGGCAGAACTACATAGCACCTTTCCTTCTTGTTGTTGTTGTTTTTACAGCAGCGATTCATTCCATATCAGTAAATCAATTTTTATATGGCTGTTCTTTAACAACATTTTGCAATTTGGCAGTCATAACTAGTGCATCCAGATGTATGAGACAACCCTTGAATGTTTGTACATCACTGTCCATTGTGGATCATAGTCTTGCATTGCCAGGTCAGTGGTCTCAAGCCTCAACCACTTTGTCTGGTTCCCAGAGAAGATGAATGTCTAGTTAAGCATTGCAAACAGGCTTGAGAAGGCTTCAATTTTCCCTGAAAGTAGCAGTATGTGTAATTTTCATGCATCTATCTAGACCTGACGTACACTCACTCAGTTATGCTAGTTGTCAGAAGTCAAATTCTGTTTAGGCAGATAAAGCTCCATGAGAACCTTCTTAGAAATTCTCTAGGCAATATGAAATTCACAAGCTTAAATGTGAATGAGTATGCATTAAGAATAATTGGATATAGTGGAACTTACTTCTGAGCAAGCATATAGAGGAAGGTAATGTAGCAGAGCTTTTATATTTGGCTGGAATAGCTTAACCAGGTGATGACATGTACAGTACATCGATATCTGTTGTGAGGTGGTTGTTAGAAAACTTTATAACCAAGAACAAGTGCCTGAGTTTTCATTTTACCTCCTTCCTCTCTGTTCCTTTTTCTTTTGTGATGTAATTTTTAGAATTAAAAGCCTGGGGGTAGGGACTATTTCATTACTGAACTTTCTAAATTGGTTTGGGAGACTTTTAGATTGAAGAATACAATAAAAACAGATAAAAAGATGACAGAGGCAGCTGTGGTACCTTAGAGACTACTTATTTATTTATTTATTTATTTATGTAAAGTATTTTTGTATCATTTTCCAGCCTATAAGGGCTCCCAAGGTAATTAACAAATTAAAATAAAACAGAATAAAGATTAAAAGATTTTAAAAACAAATTTAAAACACGTACTCTTTAAAAACTCCTAAACACAGTCTAAAAAATCATTCCTAGAATCTAGTTTTGAAACAGTTAAAATATCAATTTCAAACACTCAGTGCCATGTGGAACAGCATTGTTTTCGCTGCCCTTCAGAAGCTCAAAAGAGATGAGGCCAGTCTAACTTCCTTGGGTAGGGAGTTCCATAGTTGAGGTTCTGCTACAGAGAAACCCTGTACATGTACCCAAAACCTAACTTCATGAGGTGTTGGGACAGGCAACAGGGCCTCCTCTGAAGATCCCAGATTTCTGGAAGGCTCATATGGGAAGAAGCGTTTTGTCAGATATCTTGGCCCTAAATCATTTAGGGCTTTGTAGATCAACACCAACACCTTGAATTGAGTTCAGAAACAAATTGGAAGCTAGTGTAATTCTTGCAGGGTTGGTGTCATATGGTCTCTAAAATACACACAAATCTAGCTGCTGCATTTTGCACTATCTCCAGCTTCTGAACATTTTTCAAGGGCAACCCCACCTAAAGTGCATCAGAGTAGTGTAACCAAGAGGTAACTAAGGCATGAACCACTGTGGCCAGATCTGTCTTCCCCAAGAAAGGATGAAGCTGGTGCACCAGCCAAAGGTATGCCTGGCCACCACTGCTTTTCAGAAGCAGTGCTGGATCCAAGAGCACTCCCAAGATATGAACCTCATCTTTCAGATGAAGTGTAACTCCATCTAGAACAGGCTGTAATCCCAATCCTAGGTCAGTTTTCAAACTGTCTAGAAGCATTTCCATCTTGTTTGGATGTCTTTTTACCTGCATCCAGTCCTTTGCTGCATCAGTATACTGACGACACACAACCCAATGCTCTGGGTTATCCAGAATTTCAGAATTTGGGTGAGATTGTAGACAGTGAGGTCAGAAGGAAATTAAATATAGGAAATATTGACAGTAACATTACATTATTTACACAAAAGTTTCCTATAGCACAAACATTGTGGAACTAGTTAATCCAGTGTAGTGGGAGCATATGTGTAGTGGGAGAAATTTGAATCAGGATAGTGGTTTCTTATCACACTGTGACCACAAGTCTGGTTTGAGCAGATGGAGTATAACACTGACTACACAGTTCCTTGTCCACTTTATGTATGCTTTTTTTTTTTTTTTGGACAGGGTGCAAGGTGCTATCCTCTGGTCCTTTGTGTCCTGTCCAAAACCTCCCACCCATGCAGCTGTCAAGCCCTTGGGAGGGAATGCTACTGCTGCTTACCAGTGAGGAGGAAAGAGAATGAGGAGGCAATTGATGAACTAGCTCAGATGTGCTCAGAAGGAGATGAAAATTAAGGCATGCTCACAGACAAGCCACACTCCTTCTTCTGAGAACTATTTCAGTCCCTGATCTGTCTCCTCCCCACCACTAAGAACCAGTAGCAGAGACCTTCTGGGGCTTAACAGCTGCACAGCAGAGATAATCTGGAAGTTGCACAAAAGGCTACAGAAAGGGGAGATATGGATGGTAAGCAGGAAGGAAACCAATATGCAATTGATAAATTGGCCAATGGATTGGGTATTGATTTTAGCCAGAATTATGGTGGTGGGGACGGGAAAGGGAAGGGGATCACTGAAAATCTGTGACTCATCTATGCATTGAAAATATTTACTCTTTTAAAAAAAGCCAAGCTCCTTGCTGGATACTGTTTCTAAACCACTTTTTTATAATGTTAAACAGGGGAGAGGCACCTCCAGCAGCACGTTACCCCCCAGACGTTTTCTAATGGTAAATATTTTTGTTCTCTATCTCTATGAGGTATTTTGGAATATAATAAATAATTGGGCATAGGGGCTTGAGCTGTTTTACTAACTGCATGCCTTATTTCGCACCATATCGAATAGTGCAGAAGGGCTGCTAAAAGGGGCATTGGTGCTTACTAACTACCTAACCTGACCCACTTCTGGCATTTCTGAATCTCTTTTTGCCTTCATAGTCTGCATGGTCCCACCCATCACAGAAGAGTGGGCAGGCCTGAACAGAGGAGAAAGAAATACGCAGGCCAACAAATTTACCCCACAAAGAACAGAACATGTATAAAATGTGTGGTTTCAAGTGCTTTCCCACTTTGCTTTTGCTTATGGCTTGCTCTTTTGCTAGAAATTATAACCACTGGCTTTTACAGACGAGGGGCAGTGTGTGCTTTGTTATTTGCATCTGTGTTGCAATGACACCTGATGGCTTTCATGTCAATGAAGTGGTGAATTCAGTGTGAGGTTTAGTCTGAACTTGGAAGGATACTAAACCTATTTGGGAGATAGGGTTCAGAACACTGAGTATTTCCTGTAAAGTTTAGGTTAAAGCCAGAGCACATTCACAGTTCTACCAGTGCAGAAGCCACCAGCTGCCTCTGTTATATTGTGAAATCCCTAAGCAGCCACACAAATGACTATTGCTGGCATCCTGTTGGTTAGTCCTAACTAGATTAACCAGTTGTTGAATGGTGAGTCAAAGCTAATGGATCGCATGAGTCTACTTTAGTCAGGACTAAAAGAGAATTTAGGTCCGTGACACTTCTCTATATTTCTGTCCATAAATATTCTAGAAACTTGTCTGCTTATTTATTAATTTATTTATTTCATTTGTATGCCACCTTTCTCCCAGAAGGGACCCAAGATGGCTCACAGATAAAAAACATTTAAAAAGAAGCCATTATAATAAAATTTAAAACAGTCAAAATAATCTAAAAACAGTATAAACTTACATTAAAATATACAAAAGTTAAAAGACATGACTATAACACACATACTCCATAAAACCACCCCAGTATGATTATGTATTAAATGCTTGATTAAATATTATGTATTTAATGCTTGTTTCTGTGGGGTACTTGCCTAGCTTTCACCACTATCATATCAAAACTCTGTGGCATTCTTCAAAAGTAGCCCTGTTACATAAATGAGAAAAAAGTAGAACAAGGATTTCACTGGACTGTATTGAGAATTTGTGGCAGATCCTTTATGTACACCATTTGGAAAACTTACTTTTGTGTTTTTACCAGTTCATTTTCACCATGCACTGCAACTAATATTGGCATTTGTTCTACTTTATGAACAAATTGTGAGTACTTGGAAACAGCAAACTAATATCCCTTTTATAAAGTTTGGGAATGGCACTTTGGGGCCAGTAATCACTGTGAACATGGCATTCATGTTAAATCTAATAAATGTGCCAATGACTTTGAAGAACTGTGTGGGACATACTGTGGCTGCCTATAACTCGTCCCTTTTTGCCACTTTTGGATTTATAAAAGCAGGTTTCTCTAATGTATGTTCATTGTGTGTTGCCCTGAAGTCTTGGCAGAAATATAATCATAGAATCATAGAGTTGGAAGAGACTGCAAGGGCCATCTAGTCCAACCCCCTGCCATGCAGGAAATCCAGATCAAAGCATCGTCGACAGATGGCCATCCAGCTTCTGTTTGAAGACCTCCAAGGAGGGAGACTCCACTACACTCCTAGGAAGTGTGTTCCACTGTCGAACAGCCCTTACTGTCAGGAAATTCCTCCTAATGTTGAGGTGGAATCTCTTTTCCTGCAGCTTGCATCCATTGCTCCGGGTCCTAGTCTCTGGAGCAGCAGAAAACAAGTTTGCTCCCTCCTCAATATGACATCCCTTCAAGTATTTAAATAGGGTTATCATATCACCTCTTAAACTTCTCTTCTCCAGGCTAAACATCCCCAGCTCCCTGAGTCGTTCCTCATAGGGCAAGGTTTCCAGACCTTTCACCATTTTAGTCGCCCTCCTTTGGACACGCTCCAGTTTCTCAATGTCCTTTTTGAATTGTGGCGCCCAGAACTGGACACAATATTCTAGGTGGGGCCTGACCAGAGCAGAATATAGTGGCACTATTACTTCCCTGGATCTAGATACGATACTTCTATTGATGCAGCCTAAAATCGCATTGGCCTTGTTAGCTGCCGCATCACACTGTTGACTCATGTTCAACTTGTGGTCTACTTGGACTCCTAGATCCCTTTCACATGTTGTCTCCTTAAGCCAGGTGTCTCCCATCCTATATCTGTGCATTTCATTTTTTCGCCCTAAGTTCACTACCTTACATTTCTCCCTGTTGAAGTTCATTCTGTTAGCTCTGGCCTAGCTTTCTAGTCTATTCAGGTCATTTTGAATTTTGATCCTGTCCTCTGGAGTATTAGCTATTCCTCCTACTTTAGTGTCATCTGCAAATTTGATAAGTGTTCCCCCAATTTTTTCCTCCAAGTCATTGATAAAGATGTTGAACAGTACTGGGCCAAGGACAGAGCCCTGTGGGACTCCACTGGTTACTTCTCTCCAGGATGAAAAGGTGCCATTGTTGAGCACCCTTTGGGTTCGTCCGGTCAACCAATTACAAATCCACTTAACAGTTGCCTTGTCCAGCCCACATTTTACAAGCTTGTTTGTGAGAATGTCATGGGGAACCCTGTCAAAGGCCTTACTGAAATCAAGATATACTATATCCACAGCATTCCCTTCATCTCACAAGCTGGTAATTTTATCAGAAAAAGAGATCAGATTTGTCTGGCATGACTTCTTTCTCTGAAACCCATGTTGACTTTTTGTGATAATGGAATTGCCATCTAGATGTTCACAGACTCTCTGTTTAATGATCTGCTCTAGAATCTTTCCTGGTATAGATGTCAGACTAACTGGACGATAATTGTTGGGATCCTCTTTTTCCCCCTTTTTGAAGATGGGGACAACGTTTGCCCTCCTCCAGTCTGCTGGGACTTTTCCTGTTCTCCAGGAGTTTTCAAAGATTATTGCCAATGGCTCCGATATTACATTGGCCAGTTCTTTTAATACCCTTGGATGTAGCTCATCTGGTCCTGGAGACTTAAATTCATTTAGGTTAAACTGGTATTCTTGTACTATCTCTTTACTTATTTTGTGCTGAAATTCCCCTATTCTGTCCTCTGCTCCATTATCCTCAGGTTGAGCACCCTTTGCCTTTTCTGAGAAGACTGAGGCAAAGAAAGTGTTGAGTAATTCTGCCTTTTCTCTTTCTTCTGTTAGCATTTTGCCATCTTCTCCACGCAGTGGCCCTACCGTTTCCTTCTTCTTACTTTTGCTGCGGACATATCCAAAAAAGCCCTTTTTGTTGTTCTTAACCTCTCTAGCAAGCCTGAGTTCATTCTGTGCTTTGGCTTTTCTGACCTTATCTCTACACTTGCTAGCTATTTGTTTGAATTCCTCTTTGGTGATTTCCCCATTTTTCCATTTCTAAGGCTGAACTGAATGTGTAATTGCTCTCCTCCTCCACAAATTTCTACCAAAAAAAAAAGTTGAATTTTGCTGTGCTGCCTTATTTTGCAGAGGAGCAGTTGAGATAGGCCAAGCACTGGAATTGGCTTTGAAACAGACAAAAACAAAAGGAATCCTATTTTGTCTCTCCTGGATTATAACGATAACATCTGCAGAGAATCAAGGACCTCCTTTAGTTTGTCCCACAGTAAAGGCATACGTTTCAGAAACAGAGTAATGTCAGTTACTGCTAGAGAGCCACCTTTTCTAAAAGCTAGATGTTTTACAAATTCCTCTAAGGATTGTTCTAGATTACTAGTTCCCAAATTCTGGTCTTCCAGGTGTTTTAGGTCTAATCTGTACTGAAGAACTAATGCAGTTTAACACCACTTTAACTGCCATGGCTCAGTGCTATGGGATTCGTAGTTTTGTGAATTAGCTTTCTCTGTCAGAGTTCCAGTGCCACAACAAACTGCAAATCCCAGGATTCCATAGCATTGAGCCATGACACTGTCAAACTACATTATTTCTGCCATGCAGATTAGACCTCAGATTTCAGCTCCCAGAATCTCTGTCTATTGCCCAAGATGGTTGAGGCTTGTGGGAGCTGAAGTCCAAAATGCCTGGAGGACCAGCATTTGGGAATCACTGTTCTAGAGCAATGCTCCTTAAGGTAGTATCCAGGAAAGAAAGAAACAATTCTCACCAATATGGTGCCAGTTGCTGACATTAAGGAAAAATGCCACTCCCCCATATCAGATACCCTGAGAAGCACTGTTGTGGATGATCATACTATCATGCCATCAGTCCTTGCTACCAGATGTTTTTTGCACTGGACATATTCATCCATTCCTCAGATGATGTCATCATTTTTGTTTTGTTTCACTTGTGCTTTTCCCATGCTTGAACTAAAGGGTTTAAGTAGAATTTTCTGATCCTTGAATTTCTGACTGCATTAGGATTTGTTTGTTTGCATCACAACTGTTCTGAGTAGAGAAGGGAAGGCCCAGGAAGGGAAAAAACCCGTCCCCCCCCCAATTGTTTCCTGAAGCCTTTTCCCCAAAAAATTGGAAAAAATTGAAAAAAGGAAGAAAATCAGTTATGGAATGTTTTATTTCAGCATGATGAATAATATCTTTAAGACAAAGTGTTTATATATTCTCCAAATCATTTCTAAAAACTATGTGCAGTATCAGATTCTTCTAATTTCTTCGCACTGAGTAAGGAGAAGTACTGAGTGCTTTCCCAGCAGAGAAGGAGCCGAGCCTCCTTGATAGTGGAAAACAACTGCATCCAAAAATACTCAGTAACTTCCTTTGTAGACAAAATGATACATGAAGGTCAAGAAAAAAATTGATCAAGCTCTTGCAAGAGCAATATATTCTTCTGGAACACCATTTTCAATAACTGAAAATACATACAGGCAGGAAACTTTGAAATTATTAAGACAATCATATGATTTGCCCAGCTGACATTCTTTGAGCAAGCCTCTTTTGGAGTCAGAATATGAACATGTAATGGAATCTGTGCAAGGAAAAGATCAACAAAGCACTGCGTCTTGCACTATTTACAGATGGATGGTCAAATATGAGAGGAGAAGAAATTTTAAATTTTGTGATAACAACACCTCAACCAGTGTTTTTACAGAAGCATTGAACCAGAAGACAACAGACATACAGCAGAGTATATCAGCTGTAAAATTGCAAGCAGTAAAGTATTCGCTTTGCTGACTGACAATGCCAGCAATATGAAAGCAGCATGGAAGATCATAATGGGTAAGTGCTTCTCATGGGCTAAACTTGATTTTTAATGATATTCTGAAACTGGACACCCTTCAAATGATCTACAGACAAGCAAAAGATGTAATAAAACATGTAAAACCTACTCATATTGTAGTTGCAGTTTTCAAGAAGAAGCAAGTCAAAAAAATGCAAAGCATAAAATAGTGACTGTTGTAAAAACTCGGTGGAGTGGAGTTGTGATCTCCTTTGAAAGCTTACTAAAGAATAAAGAAGCTCTTCAAGAAACAATAATAGGTGAAGATCTTAAAGTATCCAGGAATGTTCTTGATGAGGATGTCTTCTGGGTTCAGCTGCAGAATTCCCTGAAGATTCAATTTCTGCATCAATCACTGCATCTGAATCAGTCAGTGCACTTCTATCAGAAATTCCTGATCAAATGGGCATGAAAAAAACAGCTGCTTTCGAGAATCTCAGTGTATCTCCATTTACAGCTACAGAAAATTGTAGGGGGAAAAAAAATAAAGTGAAAGATTTTATTTAAAAAAGAGAATAATTTTGTTGCCATCCAATTCATGCT